>NW_027474526.1:0-37909 GCF_050947335.1 Megachile rotundata
AGCATAATATGGCTAATAATATGAGTTAGATTGATAATAATAAGAGTAATGGGTATATTAATTGTCGTCCTATCGATCATATCCACATAATATGGCCAATAATATGAGTTAGATTGATAATAATAAGAGTAACAAGTATAGTAATTGTCGTTCTATCGATAATATAAGCATAATATGGCTAATAATATGAGTTAGATTGGTAATAATAAGAGTAATAAGTATAGTAATTGTCGCTCTATCGATCATATAAGCATAGTATGGCTAATAATATGGGTTAGATTGATAATAATGAAAGTAACAGGTTTAGAAATTGTCGTTCAATCGATTATATAAGCATAATATGGCTAATAATATGAGTTAGATTGATAATAATAAGAGTAACAAGTATAGTAATTGTCGTTCTATCGATAATATAAGCATAATATGGCTAATAATATGAGTTAGATTGGTAATAATAAGAATAATAAGTACAGTAATCTTCGTTCAATCGATCATATAAGCATAATATGGCTAATAATATGAGTTAGATTGATAATAATAAGAGTAATGGGTATAGTAATTGTCGTCCTATCGATCATATCCACATAATATGGCCAATAATATGAGTTAGATTGATAATAATAAGAGTACAAAGTATAGTAATTGTCGTTCTATCGATAATATAAGCATAATATGGCTAATAATATGAGTTAGATTGATAATACTAAGAGTAATAAGTATAGTAATTGTCGTTCTATCGATCATATAAGCTTAATATGGCTAATAATATGAGTTAGATTGATAATAATAAGAGTAATGGGTATAGTAATTGTCGTCCTATCGATCATATCCACATAATATGGCCAATAATATGAGTTAGATTGATAATAAGAAGAGTAACAAGTATAGCAATTGTCGTTCCATCGATAATATAAGCATAATATGGCTAATAATATGAGTTAGATTGATAATAATGAGAGTAACAAGTATAGTAATTGTCGTTCAATCGATCATATAAGCATAATATGGCTAATAATATGAGTTAGATTGATAATAATGAAAGTAACAGGTTTAGAAATTGTCGTTCAATCGATCGTATAAGCATAATATGGCTAATAATATGAGTTAGATTAATAATAATAAGAGTAATAAGTATAGCAATTGTCGTTCTATCGATCATATATAAGCATAATATGGCTAATAATATGAGTTAGATTGATAATAATAAGAGTAATAAGTATAGTAATTGTCGTTCTATCGATCATATAAGCTTAATATGGCTAATAATATGAGTTAGATTGATAATAATAAGAGTAATGGGTATAGTAATTGTCGTCCTATCGATCATATCCACATAATATGGCCAATAATACGAGTTAGATTGATAATAATAAGAGTAACAAGTATAGTAATTGTCGTTCTACCGATAATATAAGCATAATATGGTTAATAATATGAGTTAGATTGATAATAATAAGAGTAACAAGTATAGTAATTGTCGTTCTATCGATAATATAAGCATAATATGGCTAATAATATGAGTTAGATTGATAATACTAAGAGTAATAAGTATAGTAATTGTCGTTCTATCGATCATATCTGCATAATATGGTTAATAATATGAGTTAGATTGATAATAATAAGAGTAATGGGTATAGTAATTGTCGTCCTATCGATCATATCCACATAATATGGCCAATAATATGAGTTAGATTGATAATAATAAGAGTAACAAGTATAGTAATTGTCGTTCTATCGATAATATAAGCATAATATGGCCAATAATTTGAGTTAGACTGATAATAATAAGAGTAATAAGTATAGTAATTGTCGTTCTATCGATCATATAAGCTTATTATGGCTAATAATATGAGTTAGATTGATAATAATAAGAGTAATGGGTATAGTAATTGTCGTCCTATCGATCATATCCACATAATATGGCCAGTAATATGAGTTAGATTGATAATAATAAGAGTAACAAGTATAGTAATTGTCGTTTAATCGATCATATAAGCATAATATGGCTAATAATATGAGTTAGATTGATAAAAGTAAGAGTAATAAGTATAGTAATTGTCATTCTATCGATCATATAAGCATAATATGGCTAATAATATGAGTTAGATTGGTAATATTAAGAGTAATAAGTTCAGCAATCTTCGTTCAGTCGATCATATAAGCATAATATGGCTAATTATATAGTTAGTTAGATTGGTAATAGTAAGAGGAATAAGTATAGTAATTGTCATTCTATCGATCATATAAGCATAATCCGGCTAATAATATGAGATAGATTGATAATAATAAGAGTAACAAGTATAGCAATTGTCGTTCTATCGATCATATAAGCATAATATGGCTAATAATATGAGTTAGATTGATAATAATAAGAGTAATAAGTATAGTAATTGTCGTTCTATCGATCATATAAGCTTAATATGGCTAATAATAGGAGTTAGATTGATAATAATAAGAGTAATGGGTATAGTAATTGTCGTCCTATCGATCATATCCACATAATATGGCCAATAATATGAGTTAGATTGATAATAATAAGAGTAACAAGTATAGTAATTGTCGTTCTACCGATAATATAAGCATAATATGGTTAATAATATGAGTTAGATTGATAATAATAGGAGTAACAAGTATAGTAATTGTCGTTCTATCGATAATATAAGCATAATATGGCTAATAATATGAGTTAGATTGATAATACTAAGAGTAATAAGTATAGTAATTGTCGTTCTATCGATCATATCTGCATAATATGGTTAATAATATGAGTTAGATTGATAATAATAAGAGTAATGGGTATAGTAATTGTCGTCCTATCGATCATATCCACATAATATGGCCAATAATATGAGTTAGATTGATAATAATAAGAGTAACAAGTATAGTAATTGTCGTTCTATCGATAATATAAGCATAATATGGCTAATAATATGAGTTAGATTGGTAATAATAAGAGTAATAAGTATAGTAATTGTCGCTCTATCGATCATATAAGCATAATATGGCTAATAATATGGGTTAGATTGATAATAATAAGAGTAACAAGTATAGTAATTGTCGTCCTATCGATCATATCCACATAATATGGCCAATAATATGAGTTAGATTGATAATAATAAGGGTAACATGTATAGTAATTGTCGTTCTATCGATCATATAAGCATAATATGGCTAATAATATGAGTTAGATTGATAATAATAAGAGTAATAAGTATAGTAATTGTCGCTCTATCGATCATATAAGCATAATATGGCTAATAATATGGGTTAGATTGATAATAATAAGAGTAACAAGTATAGTAATTGTCGTTCTATCGATAATATAAGCATAATATGGTTAATAATATGAGTTAGATTGATAATAATAAGAGTAACAAGTATAGTAATTGTCGTTCTATCGATAATATAAGCATAATATGGCTAATAATATGAGTTAGATTGATAATACTAAGAGTAATAAGTATAGTAATTGTCGTTCTATCGATCATATAAGCTTAATATGGCTAATAATATGAGTTAGATTGATAATAATGAAAGTAACAGGTTTAGAAATTGTCGTTCAATCGATCATATAAGCATAATATATCTAATAATATGAGTTAGATTGATAATAATAAGAGTAACAAGTATAGTAATTGTCGTTCTATCGATAATATAAGCATAATATGGCTAATAATATGAGTTAGATTGGTAATAATAAGAATAATAAGTACAGTAATCTTCGTTCAATCGATCATATAAGCATAATATGGCTAATAATATGAGTTAGATTGATAATAATAAGAGTAATGGGTATAGTAATTGTCGTCCTATCGATCATATCCACATAATATGGCCAATAATATGAGTTAGATTGATAATAATAAGAGTAACAAGTATAGTAATTGTCGTTCTATCGATCATATAAGCATAATATGGCTAATAATATGAGTTAGATTGATAATAATAAGAGTAATAAGTTTAGTAATTGTCGTTCTATCGATCATATCCACATAATATGGCCAATAATATGAGTTAGATTGATAATAATAAGAGTAACAAGTATAGTAATTGTCGTTCTACCGATAATATAAGCATAATATGGTTAATAATATGAGTTAGATTGATAATAATAAGAGTAACAAGTATAGTAATTGTCGTTCTATCGATAATATAAGCATAATATGGCTAATAATATGAGTTAGATTGATAATAATAAGAGTAACAAGTATAGTAATTGTCGTTCTATCGATAATATAAGCATAATATGGCTAATAATATGAGTTAGATTGGTAATATTAAGAGTAATAAGTACAGCAATCTTCGTTCAGTCGATCATATAAGCATAATATGGCTAATTATATGAGTTAGATTGGTAATAGTAAGAGGAATAAGTATAGTAATTGTCATTCTATCGATCATATAAGCATAATCCGGCTAATAATATGAGATAGATTGATAATAATAAGAGTAACAAGTATAGCAATTGTCGTTCTATCGATCATATAAGCATAATATGGCTAATAATATGAGTTAGATTGATAATAATAAGAGTAATAAGTATAGTAATTGTCGTTCTATCGATCATATAAGCTTAATATGGCTAATAATATGAGTTAGATTGATAATAATAAGAGTAATGGGTATAGTAATTGTCGTCCTATCGATCATATCCACATAATATGGCCAATAATATGAGTTAGATTGATAATAATAAGAGTAACAAGTATAGTAATTGTCGTTCTACCGATAATATAAGCATAATATGGTTAATAATATGAGTTAGATTGATAATAATAAGAGTAACAAGTATAGTAATTGTCGTTCTATCGATAATATAAGCATAATATGGCTAATAATATGAGTTAGATTGATAATACTAAGAGTAATAAGTATAGTAATTGTCGTCCTATCGATCATATCTGCATAATATGGTTAATAATATGAGTTAGATTGATAATAATAAGAGTAATGGGTATAGTAATTGTCGTCCTATCGATCATATCCACATAATATGGCCAATAATATGAGTTAGATTGATAATAATAAGAGTAACAAGTATAGTAATTGTCGTTCTATCGATAATATAAGCATAATATGGCTAATAATATGAGTTAGATTGGTAATAATAAGAGTAATAAGTATAGTAATTGTCGCTCTATCGATCATATAAGCATAATATGGCTAATAATATGGGTTAGATTGATAGTAATAAGAGTAACAAGTATAGTAATTGTCGTCCTATCGATCATATCCACATAATATGGCCAATAATATGAGTTAGATTGATAATAATAAGAGTAACAAGTATAGTAATTGTCGTTCTATCGATCATATAAGCATAATATGGCTAATAATATGAGTTAGATTGATAATAATAAGAGTAATAAGTATAGTAATTGTCGCTCTATCGATCATATAAGCATAATATGGCTACTAATATGGGTTAGATTGATAATAATAAGAGTAGCAAGTATAGTAATTGTCGTTCTATCGATAATATAAGCATAATATGGTTAATAATATGAGTTAGATTGATAATAATAAGAGTAACAAGTATAGTAATTGTCGTTCTATCGATAATATAAGCATAATATGGCTAATAATATGAGTTAGATTGATAATACTAAGAGTAATAAGTATAGTAATTGTCGTTCTATCGATCATATAAGCTTAATATGGCTAATAATATGAGTTAGATTGATAATAATGAAAGTAACAGGTTTAGAAATTGTCGTTCAATCGATCATATAAGCATAATATGTCTAATAATATGAGTTAGATTGATAATAATAAGAGTAACAAGTATAGTAATTGTCGTTCTATCGATAATATAAGCATAATATGGCTAATAATATGAGTTAGATTGGTAATAATAAGAATAATAAGTACAGTAATCTTCGTTCAATCGATCATATAAGCATAATATGGCTAATAATATGAGTTAGATTGATAATAATAAGAGTAATGGGTATAGTAATTGTCGTCCTATCGATCATATCCACATAATATGGCCAATAATATGAGTTAGATTGATAATAATAAGAGTAACAAGTATAGTAATTGTCGTTCTACCGATAATATAAGCATAATATGGTTAATAATATGAGTTAGATTGATAATCATAAGAGTAACAAGTATAGTAATTGTCGTTCTATCGATAATATAAGCATAATATGGCTAATAATATGAGTTAGATTGATAATAATAAGAGTAATGGGTATATTAATTGTCGTCCTATCGATCATATCCACATAATATGGCCAATAATATGAGTTAGATTGATAATAATAAGAGTAACAAGTATAGTAATTGTCGTTCTATCGATAATATAAGCATAATATGGCTAATAATATGAGTTAGATTGGTAATAATAAGAGTAATAAGTATAGTAATTGTCGCTCTATCGATCATATAAGCATAGTATGGCTAATAATATGGGTTAGATTGATAATAATGAAAGTAACAGGTTTAGAAATTGTCGTTCAATCGATTATATAAGCATAATATGGCTAATAATATGAGTTAGATTGATAATAATAAGAGTAACAAGTATAGTAATTGTCGTTCTATCGATAATATAAGCATAATATGGCTAATAATATGAGTTAGATTGGTAATAATAAGAATAATAAGTACAGTAATCTTCGTTCAATCGATCATATAAGCATAATATGGCTAATAATATGAGTTAGATTGATAATAATAAGAGTAATGGGTATAGTAATTGTCGTCCTATCGATCATATCCACATAATATGGCCAATAATATGAGTTAGATTGATAATAATAAGAGTACAAAGTATAGTAATTGTCGTTCTATCGATAATATAAGCATAATATGGCTAATAATATGAGTTAGATTGATAATACTAAGAGTAATAAGTATAGTAATTGTCGTTCTATCGATCATATCTGCATAATATGGTTAATAATATGAGTTAGATTGATAATAATAAGAGTAATGGGTATAGTAATTGTCGTCCTATCGATCATATCCACATAATATGGCCAATAATATGAGTTAGATTGATAATAATAAGAGTAACAAGTATAGTAATTGTCGTTCTATCGATAATATAAGCATAATATGGCTAATAATATGAGTTAGATTGGTAATAATAAGAGTAATAAGTATAGTAATTGTCGCTCTATCGATCATATAAGCATAATATGGCTAATAATATGGGTTAGATTGATAATAATAAGAGTAACAAGTATAGTAATTGTCGTCCTATCGATCATATCCACATAATATGGCCAATAATATGAGTTAGATTGATAATAATAAGAGTAACAAGTATAGTAATTGTCGTTCTATCGATCATATAAGCATAATATGGCTAATAATATGAGTTAGATTGATAATAATAAGAGTAATAAGTATAGTAATTGTCGCTCTATCGATCATATAAGCATAATATGGCTACTAATATGGGTTAGATTGATAATAATAAGAGTAACAAGTATAGTAATTGTCGTTCTATCGATAATATAAGCATAATATGGTTAATAATATGAGTTAGATTGATAATAATAAGAGTAACAAGTATAGTAATTGTCGTTCTATCGATAATATAAGCATAATATGGCTAATAATATGAGTTAGATTGATAATACTAAGAGTAATAAGTATAGTAATTGTCGTTCTATCGATCATATAAGCTTAATATGGCTAATAATATGAGTTAGATTGATAATAATGAAAGTAACAGGTTTAGAAATTGTCGTTCAATCGATCATATAAGCATAATATGTCTAATAATATGAGTTAGATTGATAATAATAAGAGTAACAAGTATAGTAATTGTCGTTCTATCGATAATATAAGCATAATATGGCTAATAATATGAGTTAGATTGGTAATAATAAGAATAATAAGTACAGTAATCTTCGTTCAATCGATCATATAAGCATAATATGGCTAATAATATGAGTTAGATTGATAATAATAAGAGTAATGGGTATAGTAATTGTCGTCCTATCGATCATATCCACATAATATGGCCAATAATATGAGTTAGATTGATAATAATAAGAGTAACAAGTATAGTAATTGTCGTTCTACCGATAATATAAGCATAATATGGTTAATAATATGAGTTAGATTGATAATCATAAGAGTAACAAGTATAGTAATTGTCGTTCTATCGATAATATAAGCATAATATGGCTAATAATATGAGTTAGATTGATAATAATAAGAGTAATGGGTATATTAATTGTCGTCCTATCGATCATATCCACATAATATGGCCAATAATATGAGTTAGATTGATAATAATAAGAGTAACAAGTATAGTAATTGTCGTTCTATCGATAATATAAGCATAATATGGCTAATAATATGAGTTAGATTGGTAATAATAAGAGTAATAAGTATAGTAATTGTCGCTCTATCGATCATATAAGCATAGTATGGCTAATAATATGGGTTAGATTGATAATAATGAAAGTAACAGGTTTAGAAATTGTCGTTCAATCGATTATATAAGCATAATATGGCTAATAATATGAGTTAGATTGATAATAATAAGAGTAACAAGTATAGTAATTGTCGTTCTATCGATAATATAAGCATAATATGGCTAATAATATGAGTTAGATTGGTAATAATAAGAATAATAAGTACAGTAATCTTCGTTCAATCGATCATATAAGCATAATATGGCTAATAATATGAGTTAGATTGATAATAATAAGAGTAATGGGTATAGTAATTGTCGTCCTATCGATCATATCCACATAATATGGCCAATAATATGAGTTAGATTGATAATAATAAGAGTACAAAGTATAGTAATTGTCGTTCTATCGATAATATAAGCATAATATGGCTAATAATATGAGTTAGATTGATAATACTAAGAGTAATAAGTATAGTAATTGTCGTTCTATCGATCATATAAGCTTAATATGGCTAATAATATGAGTTAGATTGATAATAATAAGAGTAATGGGTATAGTAATTGTCGTCCTATCGATCATATCCACATAATATGGCCAATAATATGAGTTAGATTGATAATAAGAAGAGTAACAAGTATAGCAATTGTCGTTCCATCGATAATATAAGCATAATATGGCTAATAATATGAGTTAGATTGATAATAATGAGAGTAACAAGTATAGTAATTGTCGTTCAATCGATCATATAAGCATAATATGGCTAATAATATGAGTTAGATTGATAATAATGAAAGTAACAGGTTTAGAAATTGTCGTTCAATCGATCGTATAAGCATAATATGGCTAATAATATGAGTTAGATTAATAATAATAAGAGTAATAAGTATAGCAATTGTCGTTCTATCGATCATATATAAGCATAATATGGCTAATAATATGAGTTAGATTGATAATAATAAGAGTAATAAGTATAGTAATTGTCGTTCTATCGATCATATAAGCTTAATATGGCTAATAATATGAGTTAGATTGATAATAATAAGAGTAATGGGTATAGTAATTGTCGTCCTATCGATCATATCCACATAATATGGCCAATAATACGAGTTAGATTGATAATAATAAGAGTAACAAGTATAGTAATTGTCGTTCTACCGATAATATAAGCATAATATGGTTAATAATATGAGTTAGATTGATAATAATAAGAGTAACAAGTATAGTAATTGTCGTTCTATCGATAATATAAGCATAATATGGCTAATAATATGAGTTAGATTGATAATACTAAGAGTAATAAGTATAGTAATTGTCGTTCTATCGATCATATCTGCATAATATGGTTAATAATATGAGTTAGATTGATAATAATAAGAGTAATGGGTATAGTAATTGTCGTCCTATCGATCATATCCACATAATATGGCCAATAATATGAGTTAGATTGATAATAATAAGAGTAACAAGTATAGTAATTGTCGTTCTATCGATAATATAAGCATAATATGGCCAATAATTTGAGTTAGACTGATAATAATAAGAGTAATAAGTATAGTAATTGTCGTTCTATCGATCATATAAGCTTATTATGGCTAATAATATGAGTTAGATTGATAATAATAAGAGTAATGGGTATAGTAATTGTCGTCCTATCGATCATATCCACATAATATGGCCAGTAATATGAGTTAGATTGATAATAATAAGAGTAACAAGTATAGTAATTGTCGTTTAATCGATCATATAAGCATAATATGGCTAATAATATGAGTTAGATTGATAAAAGTAAGAGTAATAAGTATAGTAATTGTCATTCTATCGATCATATAAGCATAATATGGCTAATAATATGAGTTAGATTGGTAATATTAAGAGTAATAAGTTCAGCAATCTTCGTTCAGTCGATCATATAAGCATAATATGGCTAATTATATGAGTTAGATTGGTAATAGTAAGAGGAATAAGTATAGTAATTGTCATTCTATCGATCATATAAGCATAATCCGGCTAATAATATGAGATAGATTGATAATAATAAGAGTAACAAGTATAGCAATTGTCGTTCTATCGATCATATAAGCATAATATGGCTAATAATATGAGTTAGATTGATAATAATAAGAGTAATAAGTATAGTAATTGTCGTTCTATCGATCATATAAGCTTAATATGGCTAATAATAGGAGTTAGATTGATAATAATAAGAGTAATGGGTATAGTAATTGTCGTCCTATCGATCATATCCACATAATATGGCCAATAATATGAGTTAGATTGATAATAATAAGAGTAACAAGTATAGTAATTGTCGTTCTACCGATAATATAAGCATAATATGGTTAATAATATGAGTTAGATTGATAATAATAGGAGTAACAAGTATAGTAATTGTCGTTCTATCGATAATATAAGCATAATATGGCTAATAATATGAGTTAGATTGATAATACTAAGAGTAATAAGTATAGTAATTGTCGTTCTATCGATCATATCTGCATAATATGGTTAATAATATGAGTTAGATTGATAATAATAAGAGTAATGGGTATAGTAATTGTCGTCCTATCGATCATATCCACATAATATGGCCAATAATATGAGTTAGATTGATAATAATAAGAGTAACAAGTATAGTAATTGTCGTTCTATCGATAATATAAGCATAATATGGCTAATAATATGAGTTAGATTGGTAATAATAAGAGTAATAAGTATAGTAATTGTCGCTCTATCGATCATATAAGCATAATATGGCTAATAATATGGGTTAGATTGATAATAATAAGAGTAACAAGTATAGTAATTGTCGTCCTATCGATCATATCCACATAATATGGCCAATAATATGAGTTAGATTGATAATAATAAGGGTAACATGTATAGTAATTGTCGTTCTATCGATCATATAAGCATAATATGGCTAATAATATGAGTTAGATTGATAATAATAAGAGTAATAAGTATAGTAATTGTCGCTCTATCGATCATATAAGCATAATATGGCTAATAATATGGGTTAGATTGATAATAATAAGAGTAACAAGTATAGTAATTGTCGTTCTATCGATAATATAAGCATAATATGGTTAATAATATGAGTTAGATTGATAATAATAAGAGTAACAAGTATAGTAATTGTCGTTCTATCGATAATATAAGCATAATATGGCTAATAATATGAGTTAGATTGATAATACTAAGAGTAATAAGTATAGTAATTGTCGTTCTATCGATCATATAAGCTTAATATGGCTAATAATATGAGTTAGATTGATAATAATGAAAGTAACAGGTTTAGAAATTGTCGTTCAATCGATCATATAAGCATAATATATCTAATAATATGAGTTAGATTGATAATAATAAGAGTAACAAGTATAGTAATTGTCGTTCTATCGATAATATAAGCATAATATGGCTAATAATATGAGTTAGATTGGTAATAATAAGAATAATAAGTACAGTAATCTTCGTTCAATCGATCATATAAGCATAATATGGCTAATAATATGAGTTAGATTGATAATAATAAGAGTAATGGGTATAGTAATTGTCGTCCTATCGATCATATCCACATAATATGGCCAATAATATGAGTTAGATTGATAATAATAAGAGTAACAAGTATAGTAATTGTCGTTCTATCGATCATATAAGCATAATATGGCTAATAATATGAGTTAGATTGATAATAATAAGAGTAATAAGTTTAGTAATTGTCGTTCTATCGATCATATCCACATAATATGGCCAATAATATGAGTTAGATTGATAATAATAAGAGTAACAAGTATAGTAATTGTCGTTCTACCGATAATATAAGCATAATATGGTTAATAATATGAGTTAGATTGATAATAATAAGAGTAACAAGTATAGTAATTGTCGTTCTATCGATAATATAAGCATAATATGGCTAATAATATGAGTTAGATTGATAATAATAAGAGTAACAAGTATAGTAATTGTCGTTCTATCGATAATATAAGCATAATATGGCTAATAATATGAGTTAGATTGGTAATAATAAGAGTAATAAGTATAGTAATTGTCGCTCTATCGATCATATAAGCATAATATGGCTAATAATATGGGTTAGATTGATAATAATAAGAGTAACAAGTATAGTAATTGTCGTCCTATCGATCATATCCACATAATATGGCCAATAATATGAGTTAGATTGATAATAATAAGAGTAACAAGTATAGTAATTGTCGTTCTATCGATCATATAAGCATAATATGGCTAATAATATGAGTTAGATTGATAATAATAAGAGTAATAAGTATAGTAATTGTCGCTCTATCGATCATATAAGCATAATATGGCTAATAATATGGGTTAGATTGATAATAATAAGAGTAACAAGTATAGTAATTGTCGTTCTATCGATAATATAAGCATAATATGGTTAATAATATGAGTTAGATTGATAATAATAAGAGTAACAAGTATAGTAATTGTCGTTCTATCGATAATATAAGCATAATATGGCTAATAATATGAGTTAGATTGATAATACTAAGAGTAATAAGTATAGTAATTGTCGTTCTATCGATCATATAAGCTTAATATGGCTAATAATATGAGTTAGATTGATAATAATGAAAGTAACAGGTTTAGAAATTGTCGTTCAATCGATCATATAAGCATAATATGTCTAATAATATGAGTTAGATTGTTACGAATACGTCACGAGCCGTTCCGTCAGCCGCGCTCCGTCAGCCGCGCTCCGTCAACCGCGCACCGTCAGCCGCGCACCGCGAGGTGGGGACCCCCCACCGAGACCACCCACCGCGACCCGATACTACTTAGATAGCGATCGATCGCGTGATCGATCGAGTTGGCCCGGGGCTTCGGCCCCGAAAGGATCTCTTCGGAGATCCTCTCCAAGGCAATAAGGTCTTCCTGGTCCGACGATAGCCCCGGACTGGGAGGACTGGAGGCCAGTATCGGCGTGGAGGGTAACCCGTGCGCCGAGACTGGCCGCGCCAACGGTCAACCGACTTGTCCGACCCCGTGGGTAGCCCTCGGGGAAGGTAAGCCGTGGGTAGTCGTTACGTTGGGGAGATAGCCCACAGCGTGACGCCTGCCAGATCGTGGAGGGTAGAGCCAACTCCAGGGACGCTCTCAGAGGTCCTCCCCGGCAGTAAGGTCTTCCTGGTCCGATGGTAGCCTCGGGCCGAGAGGACTGGAGGCCTGCATCGGCGTGGAGGGTTGCCCACGCGCCGAGGCTGGCCGCGCCAACGGTCAACCGCCTTGTCCGGCCTCGTGGATAGCCCTCGAGGAAGGCAAGCCGGGGGTAGTCGTTACGTTGGAGGGTAACCCACAGCGTGACGCCTGCCAGACCGTGGAGGCAAGAGCCAGTAACAGGAACACTCTCGGTCTTAATAAGAGAAAGGCAAGGCCAGAACTGGCCACTTACCCCGTGTACTTTACTCTCCCTCCTTCCTCCTCTCAATCGCGCCGAACCGTAGATATAAGGACCGCGAAACCCGCGAAGCCGTACCGCGAACTCCGCGCGCTGTTCTCTCCGTCCGAACCGCGAACGCCGCGAGAAGTTCCTCCGACCGACCCGCGAACGCGTGCCGCAACCGACCCGTACTCCGCGAGGCGTTCCCCTCGACCGACCGACCGACCGACCGGACCGCGAGCGCCGCCGAGTATAGTTTGTAAGATAGAGTGTAAGAATAGGGATAGCGTAGTATGTAAGGATAGTAGGTAAGACTCTATTGTACAAGCGTAGCATGTAAGATTATATTATATTGCGTTAGCCTGTAAGAACCGCGCCGCCGCCGCCGCTATTCTGTAACACCGACCGACTAACACGAACCGATTATAATTGTAGAAACCGAAGACTGCGGAGGCAACGGCGCCTCCACCGGCAACTCCGCCGCCCGCGACGCCACCGGCGGACCAGGGCCCCAGCTCGTCGGGGAATATATAGGATAATAAATAGGCATAGTTAAGAGCGAAACACCGTGTTCTTTCTCAACCCGCGACCAGTCCCCTTCCTTCCGCGATCGGCCCCCTCGCGTCAACCCTGGCGCGCTGAAGCGTCCGGCACAAGGGGGCCCGTGAGCCGCGTACTCCACCGCGCTGCCTAGCAACGCGGGTGGAGGAAACGGCTACGTTACATGGCGCCCGAACAGGGACCTCTGGAAGGGGACCGCGACACTAGCGGCGGGAGTGATGCTCATTTGGACGCCGACCGATTGGACGCGTCCCCATTGGACGGTCCCGAATCGACGCGTTCCAATTCGAAGCGGTGCCGATTGGACGCGTTCCAATTCTAAGCAGAGCTTATAGAACATAACCTAACCAAATTTAACAGCTTCGAATTGGGACGCGTCCAATCGGCACCGCTTCGAATTGGAACGCGTCGAATCGGGACCGTCCAATCGGGACGCGTCCAATCGGTCGGCGTCCAAGTGGGACACCCCCAGCGGCGGTGGAAATTAGGTTTAAGTACGCGTGCGAGAACGAGGAAGGAAACAGAAGAGGATAAGCTACCGAAGAGTGAAGATCAAGCCAACGGAATCAACCCGAGCAAGACCGAGATGGAACACCGACCCAGGAGAGAGACACTCGACACTCCGCGAGGTTCGACAGGGCGGCGACCAGGAACTCCAATTCCTCGGGAGCCACGCGGCTCGCTAGACACAGCGGAGTCGCCACGCCACACCAGTCCAGCAAGCGGTGGTTCGAACCCGCGATCCGGCCAGACACACCATCTTGTTTGGTCGGAGAGTGGAGGAGTGTTTGGCCCTCGCGCCAACTCTACACCGACCGGACCCGCCATCACCAGGGACCAGGAGACTCGCCTGGGCGAGGCGCTACGCCCGCCATCCAGCGCACCGGATCAACCAGGAGCAACTCCACCTGCCAATCCTCCGCCTGACGGAACGAGAGGGGACAACTCCAGCCAACGGTCATTTCTATGGCCACCCCGAACCGAACCAGGCCGACCAGAAGACACCGACACCAGTCAAGGGCCAGAGCGAACGAGGAAGTTTACTTGGCCCCCACCCGCCCGTCCCAGACGTTCCGCGGAGGCAACGCCAACTAGCGACGACAGGTTGGAAGATATAAGGGCAGGACTCCACGCCCGAAGAGAAGCTTTTACTCAGCGACCGCCGAAGGAGTCACATCGTAAGAAAGCACCGCTACCGAAGAAGAGAATGGCTGGCATAGCATGGGTTTACCGGCTACGAAAACCGGAGGTTCTCCGAGAGTTGGAGAGACTCCAACTCCCCACGGACGGCACCTGGGTTCAGCTGCGACAACGGCTGGCAGACTACGTGCGGAATCACCCGGCAGAGTTCCCGGACAAACCAGCCGACGAGCCAGGGTACAAAGAAGAAGCGGACCGGACCCGCGACTACGAGGAGTTCCACGCCGAGATCGCCCAGATGTGGCCACAAAACGTCCAGGCCACCCAGACCGGGGTAGGGAACACGTCCACCCCACGCCGTCCGGAAGAAGCTACGCCGCCCGCGCCTTCGACGACGCCAGGAAACCCAACACCAACGGGGCAACAAGCTACAGCGTCAAATCAGGCGACTCCACCTACGCCTGCCCACTCCGTGCCACTAGCCCTGGATCCCATCAGATTCATGGAAATGGTACGGAGATGGAATTGCCAGTTCGACGGGCGAGACGCGCAAGCGTTTCTGGAACGGCTAGAAGAGCTGCAGGAATCTCACCAGCTGACCGGCGACCAGATGTTAAGAGGATTCCCCGAGCTCTTGCGAGGGGAGGCGCAACTCTGGTACCGCAACGTGTCCCGCACAGTCAAAACGTGGGACGAGCTCCGACACCGACTGCGAGGCTACTTCCTACCGGCCACCGAAAGGACCCGCTTGGATCTACAGATCGCCAACCGGCGACAGGCACCGGACGAACCCCTCCGCTCTTACATTACGGCAATTACCACCCTGATGCGCCGACGTGGAGGGTATACCCACGAAGAGGAGCTGGACATCATCCACAGCAACATGACGGAAGATCTGCGGCTCTATGTAGCGAGAACCGGAATCAGGGACGTGGAGGACCTCATGGCGAAGGCCGACATCGTGACCACCCTTCTAGCCACGAAGAACGCCAGGGCGGCCAGAACGGAAGGGTTGGCCACGCGGAGTAGCCGACAGCCCGAAGCACCAGAAGCGCACATCGCCAGCGACTACCATCGGGATACCCATTGCTGGCGTTGCGGCCAACGGGGGCACAACCGACTTCAATGTCAGAACCGCTACATCATTTTCTGTGCCCGTTGCGGAAAGGAAGGCACGTTAAGCCGCGACTGCCCTTGCAACAAGCCGGGAAACTCCAAAAGGGCCGGGGGAACCCGGCCCCAGCGTTAAAGCAGCAGGAGCACTCCACTGCCGTAATAGCCCATCGCAGTCAGCCGACGCGATTGGAAAAAACCGTCCGACAAGAACCGACGAAGAACCAGAAAACCGTCCGACCAGAACCGACTAATAACCTGAAAACCGTCCTACCAAAACCAGACACCGAAGACCCACAAAAACAATTAGAACCGACAACTAACCGAAAATCCGTCCGACCGACACCGACCATTAGTCAGGAAGCCGACCGACCAGACCCCGTTAAAACAACTGACCAGAAAGACCGACTGATACTGGACGTACAGATAGGTGAAAAGACCGTGCCCGCGCTCCTGGACACCGGAGCAGTCTCCTCGTACATTGACCAGCGAACCGCACAGATCTGCCGCGAGTCCGGGTGGAGGAGACACCGACACAACTTAGTGACCGCCCTGGCCAACGGAGAATACATACCGACCAAGAACAGCTACCAAGGGGAGGTCATCATCCACGGGGCACGGCAAAATCATCTATTCTACGAGATGCCAAACCTGGCATACAGCATGGTGCTGGGGATGGACATCCTCCGCAAACTACAACTCAAGGTCTGGTTATATGACCAGTCCATTATAGATTGCGGAAAGGAGCACGAAGAACCTACGGCTCAAGAAACCCACGCCATTGCAGTAACCAGCGGTTTAATCGAGGCCTCAGAACAACAACTGAAACGTCTGGATCAGATCATCGCCCGGGAGAAGCGGAGGTTCGAAGAGGTTAAAGGACCCACACCGTTGATCAAGCATGAAATCCGGCTAGAAGATCCGACGCCGATAAAACAACGTTATCGGCCCCGTAACCCCACCATGCAGCGCCTGATCGACGCCGAAGTACAGAAGATGCTAGACGAAGGGGTAATACAACCATCCAGCAGTCCATGGAGCTCACCGATCGTGATGGCGAAAAAGAAGAACGGAGAATACCGATTCTGCGTCGATTTCCGCAGATTAAACAACGTCACGCAGAAAGACGCTTACCCCTTACCACAGGTCAACGCAACACTGGACAAGCTGCGCGGGGCAAAATATCTGTCGACCATCGACCTCAAAAACGGCTACTGGCAGGTACCACTCACGCCAGAAAGTCAACCGTTGACCGCCTTTACCGTCCCTGGCCGTGGACTCATGGAGTTCACGGTAATGCCCTTCGGACTCCACTCCGCACCCTCCACCTTCCAGAGACTCCTCGATCGAGTAATAACTCCCGAAATGGCTCCTCACGCATTCGCCTACCTGGACGATATTGTGATCGTCACGACCACCTTTGAAGATCACCTCCGAGTCCTGACCGAGGTACTCCACCGACTTCGAGCCGCGAAGCTGCGACCGAACTGGGAAAAATGCCAATTCGCGAGGACGAGCCTAAAATATCTCGGACACCTGGTTGACCAGCAAGGCCTCCGAACCGATCCTGACAAAGTAGCCGCCGTCGCGGAGTTGCCTCCACCCACCAACTTGAAGGAACTCCGCCGATTCCTCGGACTATTGTCATGGTACAGGCGATTTTTACGAGATGTCTCCCAGACTGCTGCTCCACTGACCCAACTCCTGAAGAAGAAAGTCAAATGGTCGTGGGAAGAACCGCAGCAACGGGCCTTCGAAGAACTACGACGAAGACTCACGGAGGCGCCAGTTCTAGCCGTACCAAATTGGGACCTCACCTTCGTCCTTCAAACCGACGCAAGCCTGGACGGCTTGGGAGCCGTTCTCACCCAGGAAGACGAAGAAGGAGAACGAGTCATCGCCTATGCAAGCCGGACACTCACTCAGGCGGAGCGTAACTACTCCACGACCGAGTTGGAGTGCCTGGCAGTCCGATGGGGCATCTGGAAGATGCGCCACTACTTGGAGGGAAACCACTTCATCGTCATGACCGACCACCAGTCTCTGAAGTGGCTAGAGAAGATCGACAACCCTTCTGGCAGACTCGCCCGATGGGCCCTGGAGCTTGGACAATGGGACTTCGAAATTCGCTACCGAAAAGGACCGGACAACACCGTGGCGGACGCACTCTCACGTCAACCACACGCCACATGCGAAATGAGTGGACCGTTCAAATGCTCATGGTACAATAATCATCTCCAAGGGGTAACACAGCATCCTGAGGAATACCCGGATTACAGAATCGAGGATGGACGCCTGTACCGCCACATTCTACACACACTGGACTTCAACGAACAAGATTCCAACGAGCCATGGAAGCTGTGTGTAGCCAAAGAAGATCGAGCCCGGGTACTTCAAGAGGCGCACGATGACCCTACGGCAGGACACCTAGGGATCGCCAAGACTTTAGCTCGACTAGCACGAATCTATTACTGGCCAGGAATGCTGCGAGAAGCTACAAAATATGTCCGGGAATGTCGCAGCTGCCAGAAATTCAAGGCGCAACAGCAGACTCTCCCAGGAGGAATGCAGCCGACCAATGTCCAGCAACCATGGGAGATGGTCTCCGCCGATCTCGTAGGACCACTTCCACGGTCAACCAATGGGAACACAACGCTACTGGTTTTCCAAGATCGGTTTACGAAGTGGATCGAACTTCGCCCACTGAAGAAAGCCACCGCAAACGCCATTGTGAAGGCCCTTAATGAATTGGTCATTTTACGACACGGATGCCCACGAACAATCGTCACGGACAACGGCCGCCAGTTCGTCAGCCACGAGTTTACCCGCGCGCTCAAGGAAAGCGCGATCCAGCACCGCCGTACTCCGCCGTATGCACCGCAATGCAATCCAGTTGAACGAGCCAATCGAGTCATAAAAACTATGATTGGTCAGTTCGTCGGCCGGACACAACGGAACTGGGACCAGCGATTGCCAGAACTCGCGTTTGCGTATAACACCGCCCGCCACGAAGCGACAGGACATACGCCAGCTTTCCTGAATACCGGACGAGAGTTCACTCCACCAGGCACCCTCCAACAAGAAAACCGCCGGCCAGTCGCAGGGACATGGGAGCGACGACTCACCCAGCTGAAGGAGACATACGAATTGGCAAGAGTTCGACTCGCGCAAGAATTCCAAAGACAGCAGAAATACTACAATCTCCGACGTCGCGATTGGCAACCACGGATCGGCGAGCAAGTTTGGAAACGTACGCACGTCCTCTCGAATAAGGCGGAGGCGCGCAACGCCAAACTCGTAGAGAAATACGAGGGACCCTTCGAAGTCATACGCAAAGTCTCTCCAGTCATCTACGACCTCAAGAACTTGAGGGGAAAGAGGGTAGCTCATATACATATACGAGACCTGAAACCTGTGGAAGGGGTGGGGATCCCCCCCCAAGACCCAGGGCAGGATATAAAGCCTGGCAGCCCGACGACAGGATCATCAGTCAACATCGAGCCGAAGACAAGACAACGAACGCAAGCGAGCAGACAAGCACAGGATGGCAGACAACAGCGGAGCATGGGACTTCTCGGCGGTGCGGCGGGAGATCGACGCAGCGATCGCGCGAACTCGCACCCGCGAGAAATTACGCGAAGACCCCTGCTCCCTGACGCCAGAGGAACGACGGCAGATTCGCCAGGATTCACGGCACATCGAGCGCAGTCGACGGCGAAACATGGAGCCGAGCAAAAGGAAGCGCACAGCACCAAGGCGAATTCCGACGCCAAAGGCGAAGCCACCGGCAGGGGAGTACATCCCCGCAAGGAGGACACGAGCGCCCATCGCCCCCGGAGATAGGGAGCCAAAGCCACCGTCCACCAGGACACCGGCCACCATAGCCGCTCTGCAGCCTGGACCGGCCCCACCGACGCCGTCTCTCCCGTGCCTCATGGTACCCGAGGCACCGGAACCAGCACGACCGCCCACCGCTGCGCCAATCATCAGGGCACCAGACGCGCCCGGCCGAAGACCTACGGTGGAGGTCACGTTGCCGGACGGGAGCGTCCACCAACTGCCCCTGGGCCTCCGACGCCACCGCAAGATGTCCAATGGGCGCCGTTGGACTATCTTAATGGACCCGACCGGAAAAATACTCGAATTCCGGCAGGCACCCGAGGTATATACCGAGAATTTTTCATATTGTAAATATTTAGTTCTAAGGTATGCGAGATCTTTTGTTATTTAGTTGTAAGTTATTTGTCGACCAAGGTCCTTTACCTTGGTCTCCCCGGAGGAGGAGGGGGGTGTGACGAATACGTCACGAGCCGTTCCGTCAGCCGCGCTCCGTCAGCCGCGCTCCGTCAACCGCGCACCGTCAGCCGCGCACCGCGAGGTGGGGACCCCCCACCGAGACCACCCACCGCGACCCGATACTACTTAGATAGCGATCGATCGCGTGATCGATCGAGTTGGCCCGGGGCTTCGGCCCCGAAAGGATCTCTTCGGAGATCCTCTCCAAGGCAATAAGGTCTTCCTGGTCCGACGATAGCCCCGGACTGGGAGGACTGGAGGCCAGTATCGGCGTGGAGGGTAACCCGTGCGCCGAGACTGGCCGCGCCAACGGTCAACCGACTTGTCCGACCCCGTGGGTAGCCCTCGGGGAAGGTAAGCCGTGGGTAGTCGTTACGTTGGGGAGATAGCCCACAGCGTGACGCCTGCCAGATCGTGGAGGGTAGAGCCAACTCCAGGGACGCTCTCAGAGGTCCTCCCCGGCAGTAAGGTCTTCCTGGTCCGATGGTAGCCTCGGGCCGAGAGGACTGGAGGCCTGCATCGGCGTGGAGGGTTGCCCACGCGCCGAGGCTGGCCGCGCCAACGGTCAACCGCCTTGTCCGGCCTCGTGGATAGCCCTCGAGGAAGGCAAGCCGGGGGTAGTCGTTACGTTGGAGGGTAACCCACAGCGTGACGCCTGCCAGACCGTGGAGGCAAGAGCCAGTAACAGGAACACTCTCGGTCTTAATAAGAGAAAGGCAAGGCCAGAACTGGCCACTTACCCCGTGTACTTTACTCTCCCTCCTTCCTCCTCTCAATCGCGCCGAACCGTAGATATAAGGACCGCGAAACCCGCGAAACCGTACCGCGAACTCCGCGCGCTGTTCTCTCCGTCCGAACCGCGAACGCCGCGAGAAGTTCCTCCGACCGACCCGCGAACGCGTGCCGCAACCGACCCGTACTCCGCGAGGCGTTCCCCTCGACCGACCGACCGACCGACCGGACCGCGAGCGCCGCCGAGTATAGTTTGTAAGATAGAGTGTAAGAATAGGGATAGCGTAGTATGTAAGGATAGTAGGTAAGACTCTATTGTACAAGCGTAGCATGTAAGATTATATTATATTGCGTTAGCCTGTAAGAACCGCGCCGCCGCCGCCGCTATTCTGTAACACCGACCGACTAACACGAACCGATTATAATTGTAGAAACCGAAGACTGCGGAGGCAACGGCGCCTCCACCGGCAACTCCGCCGCCCGCGACGCCACCGGCGGACCAGGGCCCCAGCTCGTCGGGGAATATATAGGATAATAAATAGGCATAGTTAAGAGCGAAACACCGTGTTCTTTCTCAACCCGCGACCAGTCCCCTTCCTTCCGCGATCGGCCCCCTCGCGTCAACCCTGGCGCGCTGAAGCGTCCGGCACAAGGGGGCCCGTGAGCCGCGTACTCCACCGCGCTGCCTAGCAACGCGGGTGGAGGAAACGGCTACGTTACAAGATTGATAATAATAAGAGTAACAAGTATAGTAATTGTCGTTCTATCGATAATATAAGCATAATATGGCTAATAATATGAGTTAGATTGGTAATATTAAGAGTAATAAGTACAGCAATCTTCGTTCAATCGATCATATAAGCATAATATGGCTAATTATATGAGTTAGATTGGTAATAGTAAGAGGAATAAGTATAGTAATTGTCATTCTATCGATCATATAAGCATAATCCGGCTAATAATATGAGATAGATTGATAATAATAAGAGTAACAAGTATAGCAATTGTCGTTCTATCGATCATATAAGCATAATATGGCTAATAATATGAGTTAGATTGATAATAATAAGAGTAATAAGTATAGTAATTGTCGTTCTATCGATCATATCCACATAATATGGCCAATAATATGAGTTAGATTGATAATAATAAGAGTAACAAGTATAGTAATTGTCGTTCTACCGATAATATAAGCATAATATGGTTAATAATATGAGTTAGATTGATAATAATAAGAGTAACAAGTATAGTAATTGTCGCTCTATCGATAATATAAGCATAATATGGCTAATAATATGAGTTAGATTGATAATAATAAGAGTAATGGGTATAGTAATTGTCGTCCTATCGATCATATCCACATAATATGGCCAATAATATGAGTTAGATTGATAATAATAAGAGTAACAAGTATAGTAATTGTCGTTCTATCGATAATATAAGCATAATATGGCTAATAATATGAGTTAGATTGGTAATAATAAGAGTAATAAGTATAGTAATTGTCGCTCTATCGATCATATAAGCATAATATGGCTAATAATATGGGTTAGATTGATAATAATGAAAGTAACAGGTTTAGAAATTGTCGTTCAATCGATTATATAAGCATAATATGGCTAATAATATGAGTTAGATTGATAATAATAAGAGTAACAAGTATAGTAATTGTCGTTCTATCGATAATATAAGCATAATATGGCTAATAATATGAGTTAGATTGGTAATAATAAGAATAATAAGTACAGTAATCTTCGTTCAATCGATCATATAAGCATAGTATGGCTAATAATATGAGTTAGATTGATAATAATAAGAGTAATGGGTATAGTAATTGTCGTCCTATCGATCATATCCACATAATATGGCCAATAATATGAGTTAGACTGATAATAATAAGAGTAACAAGTATAGTAATTGTCGTTCTATCGATAATATAAGTATAATATGGCTAATAATATGAGTTAGATTGATAATACTAAGAGTAATAAGTATAGTAATTGTCGTTCTATCGATCATATCTGCATAATATGGTTAATAATATGAGTTAGATTGATAATAATAAGAGTAATGGGTATAGTAATTGTCGTCCTATCGATCATATCCACATAATATGGCCAATAATATGAGTTAGATTGATAATAATAAGAGTAACAAGTATAGTAATTGTCGTTCTATCGATAATATAAGCATAATATGGCTAATAATATGAGTTAGATTGGTAATAATAAGAGTAATAAGTACAGTAATTGTCGCTCTATCGATCATATAAGCATAATATGGTTAATAATATGGGTTAGATTGATAATAATAAGAGTAACAAGTATAGTAATTGTCGTCCTATCGATCATATCCACATAATATGGCCAATAATATGAGTTAGATTGATAATAATAAGAGTAACAAGTATAGTAATTGTCGTTCTATCGATCATATAAGCATAATATGGCTAATAATATGAGTTAGATTGATAATAATAAGAGTAATAAGTATAGTAATTGTCGCTCTATCGATCATATAAGCATAATATGGCTAATAATATGGGTTAGATTGATAATAATAAGAGTAACAAGTATAGTAATTGCCGTTCTATCGATAATATAAGCATAATATGGTTAATAATATGAGTTAGATTGATAATAATAAGAGTAACAAGTATAGTAATTGTCGTTCTATCGATAATATAAGCATAATATGGTTAATAATATGAGTTAGATTGATAATAATAAGAGTAACAAGTATAGTAATTGTCGTTCTATCGATAATATAAGCATAATATGGCTAATAATGTGAGTTAGATTGATAATACTAAGAGTAATAAGTATAGTAATTGTCGTTCTATCGATCATATAAGCTTAATATGGCTAATAATATGAGTTAGATAGATAATAATAAGAGTAATGGGTATAGTAATTGTCGTCCTATCGATCATATCCACATAATATGGCCAATAACATGAGTTAGACTGATAATAATAAGAGTAACAAGTATAGTAATTGTCGTTCTATCGATAATATAAGTATAATATGGCTAATAATATGAGTTAGATTGATAATACTAAGAGTAATAAGTATAGTAATTGTCGTTCTATCGATCATATCTGCATAATATGGTTAATAATATGAGTTAGATTGATAATAATAAGAGTAATGGGTATAGTAATTGTCGTCCTATCGATCATATCCACATAATATGGCCAATAATATGAGTTAGATTGATAATAATAAGAGTAACAAGTATAGTAATTGTCGTTCTATCGATAATATAAGCATAATATGGCTAATAATATGAGTTAGATTGGTAATAATAAGAGTAATAAGTACAGTAATTGTCGCTCTATCGATCATATAAGCATAATATGGTTAATAATATGGGTTAGATTGATAATAATAAGAGTAACAAGTATAGTAATTGTCGTCCTATCGATCATATCCACATAATATGGCCAATAATATGAGTTAGATTGATAATAATAAGAGTAACAAGTATAGTAATTGTCGTTCTATCGATCATATAAGCATAATATGGCTAATAATATGAGTTAGATTGATAATAATAAGAGTAATAAGTATAGTAATTGTCGCTCTATCGATCATATAAGCATAATATGGCTAATAATATGGGTTAGATTGATAATAATAAGAGTAACAAGTATAGTAATTGCCGTTCTATCGATAATATAAGCATAATATGGTTAATAATATGAGTTAGATTGATAATAATAAGAGTAACAAGTATAGTAATTGTCGTTCTATCGATAATATAAGCATAATATGGTTAATAATATGAGTTAGATTGATAATAATAAGAGTAACAAGTATAGTAATTGTCGTTCTATCGATAATATAAGCATAATATGGCTAATAATGTGAGTTAGATTGATAATACTAAGAGTAATAAGTATAGTAATTGTCGTTCTATCGATCATATAAGCTTAATATGGCTAATAATATGAGTTAGATAGATAATAATGAAAGTAACAGGTTTAGAAATTGTCGTTCAATCGATCATATAAGCATAATATGTCTAATAATATGAGTTAGATTGGTAATAATAAGAGTACCAAGTATAGTGATTGTCGTTCTACCGATAATATAAGCATAATATGGCTAATAATATGAGTTAGATTGGTAATATTAAGAGTAATAAGTACAGCAATCTTCGTTCAATCGATCATATAAGCATAATATGGCTAATTATATGAGTTAGATTGGTAATAGTAAGAGGAATAAGTATAGTAATTGTCATTCTATCGATCATATAAGCATAATCCGGCTAATAATATGAGATAGATTGATAATAATAAGAGTCACAAGTATAGTAATTGTCGTTCTATCGATAATATAAGCATAATATGGCTAATAATATGAGTTAGATTGATAATAATAAGAGTAATAAGTATAGTAATTGTCGTTCTATCGATCATATCTGCATAATATGGCTAATAATATGAGTTAGATTGATAATAATAAGAGTAATGGGTATAGTAATTGTCGTCCTATCGATCATATCCACATAATATGGCCAATAATATGAGTTAGATTGATAATAATAAGAGTAACAAGTATAGTAATTGTCGTTCTATCGATAATATAAGCATAATATGGCTAATAATATGAGTTAGATTGGTAATAATAAGAGTAATAAGTATAGTAATTGTCGCTCTATCGATCATATAAGCATAATATGGCTAATAATATGGGTTAGATTGATAATAATAAGAGTAACAAGTATAGTAATTGTCGCTCTATCGATCATATAAGCATAATATGGCTAATAATATGGGTTAGATTGATAATAATAAGAGTAACAAGTATAGTAATTGTCGTTCTGTCGATAATATAAGCATAATATGGTTAATAATATGAGTTAGATTGATAATAATAAGAGTAACAAGTATAGTAATTGTCGTTCTATCGATAATATAAGCATAATATGGCTAATAATATGAGTTAGATTGATAATACTAAGAGTAATAAGTATAGTAATTGTCGCTCTATCGATCATATAAGCATAATATGGCTAATAATATGGGTTAGATTGATAATAATAAGAGTAACAAGTATAGTAATTGTGGTCCTATCGATCATATCCACATAATATGGCCAATAATATGAGTTAGATTGATAATAATAAGAGTAACAAGTATAGTAATTGTCGTTCTATCGATCATATAAGCATAATATGTCTAATAATATGAGTTAGATTGATAATAATAAGAGTAATAAGTATAGTAATTGTCGCTCTATCGATCATATAAGCATAATATGGCTAATAATATGGGTTAGATTGATAATAATAAGAGTAACAATTATAGTAATTGTCGTTCTATCGATAATATAAGCATAATATGGTTAATAATATGAGTTAGATTGATAATAATAAGAGTAACAAGTATAGTAATTGTCGTTCTATCGATAATATAAGCATAATATGGCTAATAATATGAGTTAGATTGATAATACTAAGAGTAATAAGTATAGTAATTGTCGTTCTATCGATCATATAAGCTTAATATGGCTAATAATATGAGTTAGATTGATAATAATGAAAGTAACAGGTTTAGAAATTGTCGTTCAATCGATCATATAAGCATAATATGTCTAATAATATGAGTTAGATTGATAATAATAAGAGTACCAAGTATAGTGATTGTCGTTCTACCGATAATATAAGCATAATATGGCTAATAATATGAGTTAGATTGGTAATATTAAGAGTAATAAGTACAGCAATCTTCGTTCAATCGATCATATAAGCATAATATGGCTAATTATATGAGTTAGATTGGTAATAGTAAGAGGAATAAGTATAGTAATTGTCATTCTATCGATCATATAAGCATAATCCGGCTAATAATATGAGATAGATTGATAATAATAAGAGTAACAAGTATAGCAATTGTCGTTCTATCGATCATATAAGCATAATATGGCTAATAATATGAGTTAGATTGATAATAATAAGAGTAATAAGTATAGTAATTGTCGTTCTATCGATCATATAAGCTTAATATGGCTAATAATATGAGTTAGATTGATAATAATAAGAGTAATGGGTATAGTAATTGTCGTTCTATCGATCATATCCACATAATATGGCCAATAATATGAGTTAGATTGATAATAATAAGAGTAACAAGTATAGTAATTGTCGTTCTACCGATAATATAAGCATAATATGGTTAATAATATGAGTTAGATTGATAATAATAAGAGTAATGGGTATAGTAATTGTCGTCCTATCGATCATATCCACATAATATGGCCAATAATATGAGTTAGATTGATAATAATAAGAGTAACAAGTATAGTAATTGTCGTTCTATCGATAATATAAGCATAATATGGCTAATAATATGAGTTAGATTGGTAACAATAAGAGTAATAAGTACAGCAATCTTCGTTCAATCGATCATATAAGCATAATATGGCTAATAATATGGGTTAGATTGATAATAATGAAAGTAACAGGTTTAGAAATTGTCGTTCAATCGATTATATAAGCATAATATGGCTAATAATATGAGTTAGATTGATAATAATAAGAGTAACAAGTATAGTAATTGTCGTTCTATCGATAATATAAGCATAATATGGCTAATAATATGAGTTAGATTGGTAATAATAAGAATAATAAGTACAGTAATCTTCGTTCAATCGATCATATAAGCATAGTATGGCTAATAATATGAGTTAGATTGATAATAATAAGAGTAATGGGTATAGTAATTGTCGTCCTATCGATCATATCCACATAATATGGCCAATAATATGAGTTAGACTGATAATAATAAGAGTAACAAGTATAGTAATTGTCGTTCTATCGATAATATAAGTATAATATGGCTAATAATATGAGTTAGATTGATAATACTAAGAGTAATAAGTATAGTAATTGTCGTTCTATCGATCATATCTGCATAATATGGTTAATAATATGAGTTAGATTGATAATAATAAGAGTAATGGGTATAGTAATTGTCGTCCTATCGATCATATCCACATAATATGGCCAATAATATGAGTTAGATTGATAATAATAAGAGTAACAAGTATAGTAATTGTCGTTCTATCGATAATATAAGCATAATATGGCTAATAATATGAGTTAGATTGGTAATAATAAGAGTAATAAGTACAGTAATTGTCGCTCTATCGATCATATAAGCATAATATGGTTAATAATATGGGTTAGATTGATAATAATAAGAGTAACAAGTATAGTAATTGTCGTCCTATCGATCATATCCACATAATATGGCCAATAATATGAGTTAGATTGATAATAATAAGAGTAACAAGTATAGTAATTGTCGTTCTATCGATCATATAAGCATAATATGGCTAATAATATGAGTTAGATTGATAATAATAAGAGTAATAAGTATAGTAATTGTCGCTCTATCGATCATATAAGCATAATATGGCTAATAATATGGGTTAGATTGATAATAATAAGAGTAACAAGTATAGTAATTGCCGTTCTATCGATAATATAAGCATAATATGGTTAATAATATGAGTTAGATTGATAATAATAAGAGTAACAAGTATAGTAATTGTCGTTCTATCGATAATATAAGCATAATATGGTTAATAATATGAGTTAGATTGATAATAATAAGAGTAACAAGTATAGTAATTGTCGTTCTATCGATAATATAAGCATAATATGGCTAATAATGTGAGTTAGATTGATAATACTAAGAGTAATAAGTATAGTAATTGTCGTTCTATCGATCATATAAGCTTAATATGGCTAATAATATGAGTTAGATAGATAATAATGAAAGTAACAGGTTTAGAAATTGTCGTTCAATCGATCATATAAGCATAATATGTCTAATAATATGAGTTAGATTGGTAATAATAAGAGTACCAAGTATAGTGATTGTCGTTCTACCGATAATATAAGCATAATATGGCTAATAATATGAGTTAGATTGGTAATATTAAGAGTAATAAGTACAGCAATCTTCGTTCAATCGATCATATAAGCATAATATGGCTAATTATATGAGTTAGATTGGTAATAGTAAGAGGAATAAGTATAGTAATTGTCATTCTATCGATCATATAAGCATAATCCGGCTAATAATATGAGATAGATTGATAATAATAAGAGTCACAAGTATAGTAATTGTCGTTCTATCGATAATATAAGCATAATATGGCTAATAATATGAGTTAGATTGATAATAATAAGAGTAATAAGTATAGTAATTGTCGTTCTATCGATCATATCTGCATAATATGGCTAATAATATGAGTTAGATTGATAATAATAAGAGTAATGGGTATAGTAATTGTCGTCCTATCGATCATATCCACATAATATGGCCAATAATATGAGTTAGATTGATAATAATAAGAGTAACAAGTATAGTAATTGTCGTTCTATCGATAATATAAGCATAATATGGCTAATAATATGAGTTAGATTGGTAATAATAAGAGTAATAAGTATAGTAATTGTCGCTCTATCGATCATATAAGCATAATATGGCTAATAATATGGGTTAGATTGATAATAATAAGAGTAACAAGTATAGTAATTGTCGCTCTATCGATCATATAAGCATAATATGGCTAATAATATGGGTTAGATTGATAATAATAAGAGTAACAAGTATAGTAATTGTCGTTCTGTCGATAATATAAGCATAATATGGTTAATAATATGAGTTAGATTGATAATAATAAGAGTAACAAGTATAGTAATTGTCGTTCTATCGATAATATAAGCATAATATGGCTAATAATATGAGTTAGATTGATAATACTAAGAGTAATAAGTATAGTAATTGTCGCTCTATCGATCATATAAGCATAATATGGCTAATAATATGGGTTAGATTGATAATAATAAGAGTAACAAGTATAGTAATTGTGGTCCTATCGATCATATCCACATAATATGGCCAATAATATGAGTTAGATTGATAATAATAAGAGTAACAAGTATAGTAATTGTCGTTCTATCGATCATATAAGCATAATATGTCTAATAATATGAGTTAGATTGATAATAATAAGAGTAATAAGTATAGTAATTGTCGCTCTATCGATCATATAAGCATAATATGGCTAATAATATGGGTTAGATTGATAATAATAAGAGTAACAATTATAGTAATTGTCGTTCTATCGATAATATAAGCATAATATGGTTAATAATATGAGTTAGATTGATAATAATAAGAGTAACAAGTATAGTAATTGTCGTTCTATCGATAATATAAGCATAATATGGCTAATAATATGAGTTAGATTGATAATACTAAGAGTAATAAGTATAGTAATTGTCGTTCTATCGATCATATAAGCTTAATATGGCTAATAATATGAGTTAGATTGATAATAATGAAAGTAACAGGTTTAGAAATTGTCGTTCAATCGATCATATAAGCATAATATGTCTAATAATATGAGTTAGATTGATAATAATAAGAGTACCAAGTATAGTGATTGTCGTTCTACCGATAATATAAGCATAATATGGCTAATAATATGAGTTAGATTGGTAATATTAAGAGTAATAAGTACAGCAATCTTCGTTCAATCGATCATATAAGCATAATATGGCTAATTATATGAGTTAGATTGGTAATAGTAAGAGGAATAAGTATAGTAATTGTCATTCTATCGATCATATAAGCATAATCCGGCTAATAATATGAGATAGATTGATAATAATAAGAGTAACAAGTATAGCAATTGTCGTTCTATCGATCATATAAGCATAATATGGCTAATAATATGAGTTAGATTGATAATAATAAGAGTAATAAGTATAGTAATTGTCGTTCTATCGATCATATAAGCTTAATATGGCTAATAATATGAGTTAGATTGATAATAATAAGAGTAATGGGTATAGTAATTGTCGTTCTATCGATCATATCCACATAATATGGCCAATAATATGAGTTAGATTGATAATAATAAGAGTAACAAGTATAGTAATTGTCGTTCTACCGATAATATAAGCATAATATGGTTAATAATATGAGTTAGATTGATAATCATAAGAGTAACAAGTATAGTAATTGTCGTTCTATCGATAATATAAGCATAATATGGCTAATAATATGAGTTAGATTGATAATAATAAGAGTAATGGGTATAGTAATTGTCGTCCTATCGATCATATCCACATAATATGGCCAATAATATGAGTTAGATTGATAATAATAAGAGTAACAAGTATAGTAATTGTCGTTCTATCGATAATATAAGCATAATATGGCTAATAATATGAGTTAGATTGGTAACAATAAGAGTAATAAGTATAGTAATTGTCGCTCTATCGATCATATAAGCATAATATGGCTAATAATATGGGTTAGATTGATAATAATGAAAGTAACAGGTTTAGAAATTGTCGTTCAATCGATTATATAAGCATAATATGGCTAATAATATGAGTTAGATTGATAATAATAAGAGTAACAAGTATAGTAATTGTCGTTCTATCGATAATATAAGCATAATATGGCTAATAATATGAGTTAGATTGGTAATAATAAGAATAATAAGTACAGTAATCTTCGTTCAATCGATCATATAAGCATAATATGGCTAATAATATGAGTTAGATTGATAATAATAAGAGTAATGGGTATAGTAATTGTCGTCCTATCGATCATATCCACATAACATGGCCAATAATATGAGTTAGATTGATAATAATAAGAGTAACAAGTATAGTAATTGTCGTTCTATCGATAATATAAGCATAATATGGCTAATAATATGAGTTAGATTGATAATACTAAGAGTAATAAGTATAGTAATTGTCGTTCTATCGATCATATCTGCATAATATGGTTAATAATATGAGTTAGATTGATAATAATAAGAGTAATGGGTATAGTAATTGTCGTCCTATCGATCATATCCACATAATATGGCCAATAATATGAGTTAGATTGATAATAATAAGAGTAACAAGTATAGTAATTGTCGTTCTATCGATAATATAAGCATAATATGGCTAATAATATGAGTTAGATTGGTAATAATAAGAGTAATAAGTATAGTAATTGTCGCTCTATCGATCATATAAGCATAATATGGTTAATAATATGGGTTAGATTGATAATAATAAGAGTAACAAGTATAGTAATTGTCGTCCTATCGATCATATCCACATAATATGGCCAATAATATGAGTTAGATTGATAATAATAAGAGTAACAAGTATAGTAATTGTCGTTCTATCGATCATATAAGCATAATATGGCTAATAATATGAGTTAGATTGATAATAATAAGAGTAATAGGTATAGTAATTGTCGCTCTATCGATCATATAAGCATAATATGGCTAATAATATGGGTTAGATTGATAATAATAAGAGTAACAAGTATAGTAATTGCCGTTCTATCGATAATATAAGCATAATATGGTTAATAATATGAGTTAGATTGATAATAATAAGAGTAACAAGTATAGTAATTGTCGTTCTATCGATAATATAAGCATAATATGGTTAATAATATGAGTTAGATTGATAATAATAAGAGTAACAAGTATAGTAATTGTCGTTCTATCGATAATATAAGCATAATATGGCTAATAATATGAGTTAGATTGATAATACTAAGAGTAATAAGTATAGTAATTGTCGTTCTATCGATCATATAAGCTTAATATGGCTAATAATATGAGTTAGATTGATAATAATGAAAGTAACAGGTTTAGAAATTGTCGTTCAATCGATCATATAAGCATAATATGTCTAATAATATGAGTTAGATTGATAATAATAAGAGTAACAAGTATAGTAATTGTCGTTCTATCGATAATATAAGCATAATATGGCTAATAATATGAGTTAGATTGGTAATAATAAGAATAATAAGTACAGTAATCTTCGTTCAATCGATCATATAAGCATAATATGGCTAATAATATGAGTTAGATTGATAATAATAAGAGTAATGGGTATAGTAATTGTCGTCCTATCGATCATATCCACATAATATGGCCAATAATATAAGTTAGATTGATAATAATAAGAGTACCAAGTATAGTGATTGTCGTTCTACCGATAATATAAGCATAATATGGCTAATAATATGAGTTAGATTGGTAATATTAAGAGTAATAAGTACAGCAATCTTCGTTCAATCGATCATATAAGCATAATATGGCTAATTATATGAGTTAGATTGGTAATAGTAAGAGGAATAAGTATAGTAATTGTCATTCTATCGATCATATAAGCATAATCCGGCTAATAATATGAGATAGATTGATAATAATAAGAGTAACAAGTATAGCAATTGTCGTTCTATCGATCATATAAGCATAATATGGCTAATAATATGAGTTAGATTGATAATAATAAGAGTAATAAGTATAGTAATTGTCGTTCTATCGATCATATAAGCTTAATATGGCTAATAATATGAGTTAGATTGATAATAATAAGAGTAATGGGTATAGTAATTGTCGTCCTATCGATCATATCCACATAATATGGCTAATAATATGAGATAGATTGATAATAATAAGAGTAACAAGTATAGTAATTGTCGTTCTATCGATCATATAAGCTTAATATGGCTAATAATATGAGTTAGATTGATAATAATAAGAGTAATGGGTATAGTAATTGTCGTCCTATCGATCATATCCACATAATATGGCCAATAATATGAGTTAGATTGATAATAATAAGAGTAACAAGTATAGTAATTGTCGTTCTATCGATAATATAAGCATAATATGGCTAATAATATGAGTTAGATTGGTAATAATAAGAGTAATAAGTATAGTAATTGTCGCTCTATCGATCATATAAGCATAATATGGCTAATAATATGGGTTAGATTGATAATAATAAGAGTAACAAGTATAGTAATTGTCCTTCTATCGATAATATAAGCATAATATGGTTAATAATATGAGTTAGATTGATAATAATAAGAGTAACAAGTATAGTAATTGTCGTTCAATCGATCATATAAGCATAATATGGCTAATAATATGAGTTCGATTGGTAATAATAAGAGTAATAAGTGCAGTAATCTTCGTTCAATCGATCATATAAGCATAATATTGCTAATAATATGAGTTAGATTGATAATAGTAAGAGGAATAAGTGTAGTAATTGTCATTCTATCGGTCATATAAGCACAATATGGCTAATAATATGAGTTAGATTGGTAATAATAAGAGTAATAAGTACAGTAATCTTCGTTCAATCGATCATATAAGCATAATATGGCTAATTATATGAGTTAGATTGGTAATAGTAAGAGGAATAAGTATAGTAATTGTCGTTCTATCGATCATATCTGCATAATATGGTTAATAATATGAGTTAGATTGATAATAATAAGAGTAATGGGTATAGTAATTGTCGTCCTATCGATCATATCCACATAATATGGCCAATAATATGAGTTAGACTGATAATAATAAGAGTAACAAGTATAGTAATTGTCGTTCTATCGATAATATAAGCATAATATGGCTAATAATATGAGTTAGATTGGTAATAATACGAGTAATAAGTATAGTAATTGTCGTTCTATCGATCATATCTGCATAATATGGCTAATAATATGAGTTAGATTGATAATAATAAGAGTAATGGGTATAGTAATTGTCGTCCTATCGATCATATCCACATAATATGGCCAATAATATGAGTTAGATTGATAATAATAAGAGTAACAAGTATAGTAATTGTCGTTCTATCGATAATATAAGCATAATATGGCTAATAATATGAGTTAGATTGGTAATAATAAGAGTAATAAGTATAGTAATTGTCGCTCTATCGATCATATAAGCATAATATGGCTAATAATATGGGTTAGATTGATAATAATAAGAGTAACAAGTATAGTAATTGTCGCTCTATCGATCATATAAGCATAATATGGCTAATAATATGGGTTAGATTGATAATAATAAGAGTAACAAGTATAGTAATTGTCGTTCTGTCGATAATATAAGCATAATATGGTTAATAATATGAGTTAGATTGATAATAATAAGAGTAACAAGTATAGTAATTGTCGTTCTATCGATAATATAAGCATAATATGGCTAATAATATGAGTTAGATTGATAATACTAAGAGTAATAAGTATAGTAATTGTCGCTCTATCGATCATATAAGCATAATATGGCTAATAATATGGGTTAGATTGATAATAATAAGAGTAACAAGTATAGTAATTGTGGTCCTATCGATCATATCCACATAATATGGCCAATAATATGAGTTAGATTGATAATAATAAGAGTAACAAGTATAGTAATTGTCGTTCTATCGATCATATAAGCATAATATGTCTAATAATATGAGTTAGATTGATAATAATAAGAGTAATAAGTATAGTAATTGTCGCTCTATCGATCATATAAGCATAATATGGCTAATAATATGGGTTAGATTGATAATAATAAGAGTAACAATTATAGTAATTGTCGTTCTATCGATAATATAAGCATAATATGGTTAATAATATGAGTTAGATTGATAATAATAAGAGTAACAAGTATAGTAATTGTCGTTCTATCGATAATATAAGCATAATATGGCTAATAATATGAGTTAGATTGATAATACTAAGAGTAATAAGTATAGTAATTGTCGTTCTATCGATCATATAAGCTTAATATGGCTAATAATATGAGTTAGATTGATAATAATGAAAGTAACAGGTTTAGAAATTGTCGTTCAATCGATCATATAAGCATAATATGTCTAATAATATGAGTTAGATTGATAATAATAAGAGTACCAAGTATAGTGATTGTCGTTCTACCGATAATATAAGCATAATATGGCTAATAATATGAGTTAGATTGGTAATATTAAGAGTAATAAGTACAGCAATCTTCGTTCAATCGATCATATAAGCATAATATGGCTAATTATATGAGTTAGATTGGTAATAGTAAGAGGAATAAGTATAGTAATTGTCATTCTATCGATCATATAAGCATAATCCGGCTAATAATATGAGATAGATTGATAATAATAAGAGTCACAAGTATAGTAATTGTCGTTCTATCGATAATATAAGCATAATATGGCTAATAATATGAGTTAGATTGATAATAATAAGAGTAATAAGTATAGTAATTGTCGTTCTATCGATCATATCTGCATAATATGGCTAATAATATGAGTTAGATTGATAATAATAAGAGTAATGGGTATAGTAATTGTCGTCCTATCGATCATATCCACATAATATGGCCAATAATATGAGTTAGATTGATAATAATAAGAGTAACAAGTATAGTAATTGTCGTTCTATCGATAATATAAGCATAATATGGCTAATAATATGAGTTAGATTGGTAATAATAAGAGTAATAAGTATAGTAATTGTCGCTCTATCGATCATATAAGCATAATATGGCTAATAATATGGGTTAGATTGATAATAATAAGAGTAACAAGTATAGTAATTGTCGTCCTATCGATCATATACACATAATATGGCCAATAATATGAGTTAGATTGATAATAATAAGAGTAACAAGTATAGTAATTGTCGTTCTATCGATCATATAAGCATAATATGGCTAATAATATGAGTTAGATTGATAATAATAAGAGTAATAAGTATAGTAATTGTCGCTCTATCGATCATATAAGCATAATATGGCTAATAATATGGGTTAGATTGATAATAATAAGAGTAACAAGTATAGTAATTGTCATTCTATCGATAATATAAGCATAATATGGTTAATAATATGAGTTAGATTGATAATAATAAGAGTAACAAGTATAGTAATTGTCGTTCTATCGATAATATAAGCATAATATGGCTAATAATATGAGTTAGATTGATAATACTATGAGTAATAAGTATAGTAATTGTCGTTCTATCGATCATATAAGCTTAATATGGCTAATAATATGAGTTAGATTGATAATAATGAAAGTAACAGGTTTAGAAATTGTCGTTCAATCGATCATATAAGCATAATATGTCTAATAATATGAGTTAGATTGATAATAATAAGAGTAACAAGTATAGTAATTGTCGTTCTATCGATAATATAAGCATAATATGGCTAATAATATGAGTTAGATTGGTAATATTAAGAGTAATAAGTACAGCAATCATCGTTCAATCGATCATATAAGCATAATATGGCTAATTATATGAGTTAGATTGGTAATAGTAAGAGGAATAAGTATAGTAATTGTCATTCTATCGATCATATAAGCATAATCCGGCTAATAATATGAGATAGATTGATAATAATAAGAGTAA
>NW_027474527.1:0-37900 GCF_050947335.1 Megachile rotundata
ATAAGTATGGTATTTGTCGTTCTATCGATCATATAAGCATAATATGGCTAATAATACGAGTTAGATTGATAATAATAAGAGTAATAACTACAGTAATTGTCGTTCTATCGATCATATAGGCATAATAAGGCTAATAATATGAGTTAGCGTGATAATACTAAGAGTAATGAGTATAGTAATTCTCATTCTATCGATCATATAAGCATAATATGGCTAATAATACGAGTTAGATTGATAATAATAAGAGTAATAAGTATAGTAATTGTCGTTCTATCGCTCATATAAGCACAATATGGCTAATAATATGAGTTAGATTGATAATAATAAGAGTAATAAGTATAGTAATTGTCGTTCTATCGATCATATAAGCATAATATGGCTAGTAATATGAGTTACATTGATAATAATAAGTGTAATAAGTATAGTAATTGTCGTTCTATCGATCATATAAGCATAATATGGCTAATAATATGCGTTAGATTGATAATAATAAGAGTAATGAGTATAGTAATTGTGGTTCTATCGATCATTTAAGCATAATATGGCTAATAATATGAGTTAGATTGATAATACTAAGAGTAGTGAGTATAGTAATTGTCGTTCTATCGATCATATAAGCATAATATGGCTAATAATACGAGTTAGATTGATAATAATAACAGTAATATGTATAGTAATTGTCGTTCTATCGATAATATAAGCATAATATGGCTAATAATATGAGTTAGATTGATAATACTAAGAGTAGTGAGTATAGTAATTGTCGTTCTATCGATCATATAAGCATAATACGGCTAATAATATGAGTTAGATTGATAATAATAAGAGTAATGAGTATAGTAATTGTAGTTCTATCGATCATATCGGCATAATATGGTTAATAATATGAGTTAGATTCATAATAATAAGAGTAATAAGTATAGTAATTGTCGTTCTATCGATCATATAAGCATAATATGGCTAATAATATGAGTTAGATTGATAATAATAACTGTAATATGTATAGTAATTGTCGTTCTATCGATAATATAAGCATAATATGGCTAATAATATGAGTTAGATTGATAATAATAAGAGTAATGAGTATAGTAATTGTAGTTCTATCGATCATATCGGCATAATATGGTTAATAATATGAGTTAGATTCATAAGAATAAGAGTAATAAGAATAGTAATTGTCGTTCTATCGATCATATAAGCATAATATGGCTAATAATATGAGTTAGATTGATAATAATAAGAGTAATAAGTATAGTAATTGTCGTTCTATCGATCATATAAGCATAATATGGCTAATAATATGGGTTAGATTGATAATAATAAGAGTAATAAGTATCGTATTTGTCGTTCTATCGATCATGTAAGCATAATATGGCTAATAATACGAGTTAGATTGATAATAATAAGAGTAATGAGTATAGTAATTGGAGATCTATCGATCATTTAAGCATAATATGGCTAATAATATGAGTTAGATTGATAATAATAACAGTAATAAGTATAGTAATTGTCGTTCTATCGATAATATAATCATAATATGGCTAATAATATGAGTTAGATTGATAATACTAAGAGTAGTGAGTATAGTAATTCTCGTTCTATCGATCATATAAGCATAATATGGCTAATAATATGGGTTAGATTGATAATAATAAGAGTAATAAGTATAGTATTTGTCGTTCTATCGATCATATAAGCATAATATGGCTAATAATATGAGTTAGATTCGTAATAATAAGAGTAATGAGTATAGTAATTGTCGTTCTGTCGATCATTTAAGCATAATATGGCTAATAATATGAGTTAGATTGATAATATTAACAGTAATAAGTATAGTAATTGTCGTTCCATCGATAATATAACCATAATATGGCCAATAATATGAGTTAGATTGATAATAATAACAGTAATAAGTATAGTAATTGTCGTTCTATCGATAATATAAGCATAATATGGCTAATAATATGAGTTAGATTGATAATAATAAGAGTAATAAGTACAGTATTTGTCGTTCTATCGATCATATAAGCATAATATGGCTAATAATACGAGTTAGATTGATAATAATAAGAGTAATAACTACAGTAATTGTCGTTCTATCGATCATATAGGCATAATAAGGCTAATAATATGAGTTAGAGTGATAATACTAAGAGTAATGAGTATAGTAATTCTCATTTTATCGATCATATAAGCATAATATGGCTAATAATACGAGTTAGATTGATAATAATAAGAGTAATAAGTATAGTAATTGTCGTTCTATCGATCATATCGGCATAATATGGTTAATAATATGAGTTAGATTCATAATAATAAGAGTAATAAGTATAGTAATTGTCGTTCTATCGATCATATAAGCATAATATGGCTAATAATATGAGTTAGATTGATAATACTATGAGTAGAGAGTATAGTAGTTCTCGTTCTATCGATCATATAAGCATAATATGGCTAATAATATGAGTTAGATTGATAATAATAAGAGTAATAAGTATAGTAATTGTCGTTCTGTCGATCATTTAAGCATAATATGGGTAATAATATGAGTCAGATTGATAATAATAACAGTAATAAGTATAGTAATTGTCGTTCTATCGATAATATAAGCATAATATGGCTAATAATATGAGATAGATTGATAATACTAAGAGTAGTGAGTATAGTAGTTCTCGTTCTATCGATCATATAAGCATAATATGGCTAATAATATGAGTTAGATTGATAATAATAACAGTAATAAGTATAGTAATTGTCGTTCTATCGATCATTTAAGCATAATATGGGTAATAATATGAGTCAGATTGATAATAATAACAGTAATAAGTATAGTAATTGTCGTTCTATCGATAATATAAGCATAATATGGCTAATAATATGAGATAGATTGATAATACTAAGAGTAGTGAGTATAGTAGTTCTCGTTCTATCGATCATATAAGCATAATATGGCTAATAATATGAGTTAGATTGATAATAATAAGAGTAATAAGTATAGTAATTGTCGTTCTATCGATCATCTAAGCATAATATGGGTAATAATATGAGTCAGATTGATAATAATAACAGTAATAAGTATAGTAATTGTCGTTCTATCGATCATATAAGCATAATATGGCTAATAATATGAGTTAGATTGATAATATTAAGAGTAATAAGTATAGTAATTGTCGTTCTATCGATCATATAAGCATAATATGGCTAATAATATGAGTTAGATTGATAATACTAAGAGTAGTGAGTATAGTAATTGTCGTTCTATCGATCATATAAGCATAATATGGCTAATAATATGGGTTAGATTGATAATAATAAGAGTAATAAGTATCGTATTTGTCGTTCTATCGATCATGTAAGCATAATATGGCTAATAATACGAGTTAGATTGATAATAATAAGAGTAATGAGTATAGTAATTGGAGATCTATCGATCATTTAAGCATAATATGGCTAATAATATGAGTTGGATTGATAATAATAACAGTAATAAGTATAGTAATTGTCGTTCTATCGATAATATAATCATAATATGGCTAATAATATGAGTTAGATTGATAATACTAAGAGTAGTGAGTATAGTAATTCTCGTTCTATCGATCATATAAGCAAAATATGGCTAATAATATGGGTTAGATTGATAATAATAAGAGTAATAAGTATAGTATTTGTCGTTCTATCGATCATATAAGCATAATATGGCTAATAATATGAGTTAGATTCGTAATAATAAGAGTAATGAGTATAGTAATTGTCGTTCTGTCGATCATTTAAGCATAATATGGCTAATAATATGAGTTAGATTGATAATATTAACAGTAATAAGTATAGTAATTGTCGTTCTATCGATAATATAACCATAATATGGCCAATAATATGAGTTAGATTGATAATAATAACAGTAATAGGTATTGTAATTGTCGTTCTATCGATAATATAAGCATAATATGGCTAATAATATGAGTTAGATTGATAATACTAAGAGTAGTGAGTATAGTAATTCTCGTTCTATCGATCATATAAGCATAATATGGCTAATAATATGAGTTAGATTGATAATAATAACAGTAATAAGTATAGTAATTGTCGTTCTATCGATAATATAAGCATAATATGGCTAATAATATGAGTTAGATTGATAATACTAAGAGTAGTGAGTATAGTAATTGTCGTTCTATCGATCATATAAGCATAATATGGCTAATAATATGAGTTAGATTGATAATAATAAGAGTAATAAGTATAGCATTTGTCGTTCTATCGATCATATAAGCATAATATGGCTAATAATACGAGTTAGATTGATAATAATAAGAGTAATAAGTATAGTAATTGACGTTCTATCGATCATTTAAGCATAATATGTCTAATAATATGAGTTAGATTGATAATAATAAGAGTAATGAGTATAGTAATTGTAGTTCTATCGATCATATCTGCATAATATGGTTAATAATATGAGTTAGATTGATAATAATAAGAGTAATAAGTATAGTATTTGTCGTTCTATCGATCATATAAGCATAATATGGCTAATAATACGAGTTAGATTCATAATAATAAGAGTAATAAGTATAGTAATTGACGTTCTATCGATCATTTAAGCATAATATGGCTAATAATATGAGTTAGATTGATAATAATAAGAGTAATGAGTATAGTAATTGTAGTTCTATCGATCATATCTGCATAATATGGCTAATAATATGAGTTAGATTGATAATAATAAGAGTAATAAGTATAGTATTTGTCGTTCTATCGATCATATAAGCATAATATGGCTAATAATACGAGTTAGATTGATAATAATAAGAGTAATAAGTATAGTAATTGTCGTTCTATCGATCATTTAAGCATAATATGGCTAATAATATGAGTTAGAGTGACAATACTAAGAGTAGTGAGTATAGTAATTCTCATTCTATCGATCATATAAGCATAATATGGCTAATAATACGAGTTAGATTGATAATAATAAGAGTAATAAGTATAGTAATTGTCGTTCAATCGATCATTTAAGCATAATATGGCTAATAATATGAGTTAGATTGATAAAAATAAGAGTAATAAGTATAGTAATTGTCGTTATATCGATCATATAACCATAATATGGCTAATAGCATGAGTTAGATTGATAATAATAAGAGTAATGAGTATAGTAATTGTCGTTCTATCGATCATATCTGCATAATATGGTTAATAATATGAGTTAGATTGATAACAGTGAGTGTAATAAATATATTAATTGTCGTTCTATCGCTCATATAAGCACAATATGGCCAATAATATGAGTTAGATTGATAATAATAAGAGTAATAAGTATAGTAATTGTCGTTCTATCGATCATATAAGCATAATATGGCTAATAATATTAGTTAGATTGATAATAATAAGTGTAATAAGTATAGTAATTGTCGTTCTATCGCTCATATAAGCACAATATGGCTAATAATATGAGTTAGATTGATAATAATAAGAGTAATAAGTATAGTAATTGTCGTTCTATCGATCATATAAGCATAATATGGCTAGTAATATGAGTTACATTGATAATAATAAGTGTAATAAGTATAGTAATTGTCGTTCTATCGATCATATAAGCATAATATGGCTAATAATATGCGTTAGATTGATAATAATAAGAGTAATGAGTATAGCAATTGTGGTTCTATCGATCATTTAAGCATAATATGGCTAATAATATGAGTTAGATTGATAATAATAACAGTAGTAGGTATAGTAATTGTCGTTCTATCGATCATTTAAGCATAATATGGGTAATAATATGAGTTAGATTGATAATAATAAGAGTAATGAGTATAGTAATTCTCATTCTGTCGATCATATAAGCATAATATGGCTAATAATACGAGTTAGATTGATAATAATAAGAATAATAAGTATAGTAATTGTCGTTCTATGGATCATTTAAGCATAATATGGCTAATAATATGAGTTAGATTGATAATACGAAGAGTAGTGAGTATAGTAATTCCCGTTCTATCGATCATATAAGCATAATATGGCTAATAATATGAGTTAGATTGATAATAATAAGAGTAATGAGTATAGAAATTGTAGTTCTATCGATCATTTAAGCATAATATGGCTAATAATATGAGTTAGATTGATAATATTAACAGTAATAAGTATAGTAATTGTCGTTCTATCGATAATATAACCATAATATGGCCAATAATATGAGTTAGATTGATAATAATAACAGTAATAGGTATTGTAATTGTCGTTCTATCGATAATATAAGCATAATATGGCTAATAATATGAGTTAGATTGATAATACTAAGAGTAGTGAGTATAGTAATTCTCGTTCTATCGATCATATAAGCATAATATGGCTAATAATACGAGTTAGATTGATAATAATAAGAGTAATAAGTATAGTAATTGTCGTTCTATCGATAATATGACCATAATATGGCCAATAATATGAGTTAGATTGATAATAACAACAGTAATAAGTATAGTAATTGTCGTTCTGTCGATAACATAAGCATAATATGGCTAATAATATGAGTTAGATTGATAATACTAAGAGTAGTGAGTATAGTAATTGTCGTTCTATCGATCATATAAGCATAATATGGCTAATAATATGAGTTAGATTGATAATATTAACAGTAATAAGTATAGTAATTGTCGTTCTATCGATAATATAACCATAATATGGCCAATAATATGAGTTAGATTGATAATAATAACAGTAATAGGTATTGTAATTGTCGTTCTATCGATAATATAAGCGTAATATGGCTAATAATATGAGTTAGATTGATAATACTAAGAGTAGTGAGTATAGTAATTCTCGTTCTATCGATCATATAAGCATAATATGGCTAATAATATGAGTTAGATTGATAATAATAACAGTAATACGTATAGTAATTGTCGTTCTATCGATAATATAAGCATAATATGGCTAATAATACGAGTTAGATTGATAATAATAAGAGTAATAAGTATAGTAATTGACGTTCTATCGATCATTTAAGCATAATATGGCTAATAATATGAGTTAGATTGATAATAATAAGAGTAATGAGTATAGTAATTGTAGTTCTATCGATCATATCTGCATAATATGGTTAATAATATGAGTTAGATTGATAATAATAAGAGTAATAAGTATAGTATTTGTCGTTCTATCGATCATATAAGCATAATATGGCTTATAATACGAGTTAGATTGATAATAATAAGAGTAATAAGTATAGTAATTGTCGTTCTATCGATCATTTAAGCATAATATGGCTAATAATATGAGTTAGAGTGACAATACTAAGAGTAGTGAGTATAGTAATTCTCATTCTATCGATCATATAAGCATAATATGGCTAATAATACGAGTTAGATTGATAATAATAAGAGTAATAAGTATAGTAATTGTCGTTCTATCGATCATTTAAGCATAATATGGCTAATAATATGAGTTAGATTGATAATAATAAGAGTAATAAGTATAGTAATTGTCGTTATATCGATCATATAACCATAATATGGCTAATAGCATGAGTTAGATTGATAATAATAAGAGTAATGAGTATAGTAATTGTCGTTCTATCGATCATATCTGCATAATATGGTTAATAATATGAGTTAGATTGATAATAGTGAGTGTAATAAATATATTAATTGTCGTTCTATCACTCATATAAGCACAATATGGCCAATAATATGAGATAGATTGATAATACTAAGAGTAGTGAGTATAGTAGTTCTCGTTCTATCGATCATATAAGCATAATATGGCTAATAATATGAGTTAGATTGATAATAATAAGAGTAATAAGTATAGTAATTGTCGTTCTATCGATCATTTAAGCATAATATGGCTAATAATATGAGTTAGATTGATAATATTAACAGTAATAAGTATAGTAATTGTCGTTCTATCGATAATATAAACCATAATATGGCCAATAATATGAGTTAGATTGATAATAATAACAGTAATAGGTATTGTAATTGTCGTTCTATCGATAATATAAGCATAATATGGCTAATAATATGAGTTAGATTGATAATACTAAGAGTAGTGAGTATAGTAATTCTCGTTCTATCGATCATATAAGCATAATATGGCTAATAATATGAGTTAGATTGATAATAATAAGAGTAATAAGTATAGTATTTGTCGTTCTATCGATCATATAAGCATAATATGGCTAATAATACGAGTTAGATTGATAATAATAAGAGTAATAACTACAGTAATTGTCGTTCTATCGATCATATAAGCATAATAAGGCTAATAATATGAGTTAGAGTGATAATACTAGGAGTAGTGAGTATAGTAATTCTCATTCTATCGATCATATAAGCATAATGTGGCTAATAATACGAGTTAGATTGATAATAATAAGAGTAATAAGTATAGTAATTGTCGTTCTATCGATAATATAACCATAATATGGCCAATAATATGAGTTAGATTGATAATAATAACAGTAATAAGTATAGTAATTGTCGTTCTATCGATAATATAAGCATAATATGGCTAATAGTATGAGTTAGATTGATAATACTAAGAGTAGTGAGTATAGTAATTGTCGTTCTATCGATCATATAAGCATAATATGGCTAATAATATGAGTTAGATTGATAATATTAACAGTAATAAGTATAGTAATTGTCGTTCTATCGATAATATAACCATAATATGGCCAATAATATGAGTTAGATTGATAATAATAACAGTAATAGGTATTGTAATTGTCGTTCTATCGATAATATAAGCATAATATGGCTAATAATATGAGTTAGATTGATAATACTAAGAGTAGTGAGTATAGTAATTCTCGTTCTATCGATCATATAAGCATAATATGGCTAATAATATGAGTTAGATTGATAATAATAACAGTAATAAGTATAGTAATTGTCGTTCTATCGATAATATAAGCATAATATGGCTAATAATATGAGTTAGATTGATAATACTAAAAGTAGTGAGTATAGTAATTGTCGTTCTATCGATCATATAAGCATAATATGGCTAATAATATGCGTTAGATTGATAATAATAAGAGTAATGAGTATAGTAATTGTGGTTCTATCGATCATTTAAGCATAATATGGCTAATAATATGAGTTAGATTGATAATAATAACAGTAATAGGTATAGTAATTGTCGTTCTATCGATCATTTAAGCATAATATGGGTAATAATATGAGTTAGATTGATAATAATAAGAGTAATGAGTATAGTAATTCTCATTCTGTCGATCATATAAGCATAATATGGCTAATAATACGAGTTAGATTGATAATAATAAGAGTAATAAGTATAGTAATTGTCGTTCTATCGATCATTTAAGCATAATATGGCTAATAATATGAGTTAGATTGATAATACGAAGAGTAGTGACTATAGTAATTCCCGTTCTATCGATCATATAAGCATAATATGGCTAATAATATGAGTTAGATTGATAATAATAAGAGTAATGAGTATAGAAATAGTAGTTCTATCGATCATTTAAGCATAATATGGCTAATAATATGAGTTAGATTGATAATATTAACAGTAATAAGTATAGTAATTGTCGTTCTATCGATAATATAACCATAATATGGCCAATAATATGAGTTAGATTGATAATAATAACAGTAATAGGTATTGTAATTGTCGTTCTATCGATAATATAAGCATAATATGGCTAATAATATGAGTTAGATTGATAATACTAAGAGTAGTGAGTATAGTAATTCTCGTTCTATCGATCATATAAGCATAATATGGCTAATAATATGAGTTAGATTGATAATAATAAGAGTAATAAGTATAGTATTTGTCGTTCTATCGATCATATAAGCATAATATGGCTAATAATACGAGTTAGATTGATAATAATAAGAGTAATAACTACAGTAATTGTCGTTCTATCGATCATATAAGCATAATAAGGCTAATAATATGAGTTAGAGTGATAATACTAAGAGTAGTGAGTATAGTAATTCTCATTCTATCGATCATATAAGCATAATATGGCTAATAATACGAGTTAGATTGATAATAATAAGAGTAATAAGTATAGTAATTGTCGTTCTATCGATAATAGAACCATAATATGGCCAATAATATGAGTTAGATTGATAATAATAACAGTGATAAGTATAGTAATTGTCGTTCTATCGATAATATAAGCATAATATGGCTAATAATATGAGTTAGATTGATAATACTAAGAGTAGTGAGTATAGTAATTGTCGTTCTATCGACCATATAAGCATAATATCGCTAATAATATGAGTTAGATTGATAATATTAACAGTAATAAGTATAGTAATTGTCGTTCTATCCATAATATAACCATAATATGGCCAATAATATGAGTTAGATTGATAATAATAACAGTAATAGGTATTGTAATTGTCGTTCTATCGATAATATAAGCATAATATGGCTAATAATATGAGTTAGATTGATAATACTAAGAGTAGTGAGTATAGTAATTCTCGTTCTATCGATCATATAAGCATAATATGGCTAATAATATGAGTTAGATTGATAATAATAACAGTAATAAGTATAGTAATTGTCGTTCTATCGATAATATAAGCATAATATGGCTAATAATATGAGTTAGATTGATAATACTAAGAGTAGTGAGTATAGTAATTGTCGTTCTATCGATCATATAAGCATAATATGGCTAATAATATGAGTTAGATTGATAATAATAAGAGTAATAAGTATAGCATTTGTCGTTCTATCGATCATTTAAGCATAATATGGGTAATAATATGAGTCAGATTGATAATAATAACAGTAATAAGTATAGTAATTGTCGTTCTATCGATAATATAAGCATAATATGGCTAATAATATGAGTTAGATTCATAATAATAAGAGTAATAAGTATAGTAATTGTCGTTATATCGATCATATAACCATAATATGGCTAATAGCATGAGTTAGATTGATAATAATAAGAGTAATGAGTATAGTAATTGTCGTTCTATCGATCATATCTGCATAATATGGTTAATAATATGAGTTAGATTGATAATAGTGAGTGTAATAAATATATTAATTGTCGTTCTATCACTCATATAAGCACAATATGGCCAATAATATGAGATAGATTGTTAATACTAAGAGTAGTGAGTATAGTAGTTCTCGTTCTATCGATCATATAAGCATAATATGGCTAATAATATGAGTTAGATTGATAATAATAACAGTAATAAGTATAGTAATTGTCGTTCTATCGATCATTTAAGCATAATATGGGTAATAATATGAGTCAGATTGATAATAATAACAGTAATAAGTATAGTAATTGTCGTTCTATCGATAATATAAGCATAATATGGCTAATAATATGAGATAGATTGATAATACTAAGAGTAGTGAGTATAGTAGTTCTCGTTCTATCGATCATATAAGCATAATATGGCAAATAATATGAGTTAGATTGATAATAATAAGAGTAATAAGTATAGTAATTGTCGTTCTATCGATCATTTAAGCATAATATGGGTAATAATATGAGTCAGATTGATAATAATAACAGTAATAAGTATAGTAATTGTCGTTCTATCGATCATATAAGCATAATATGGCTAATAATATGAGTTAGATTGATAATAATAAGAGTAATAAGTATAGTAATTGTCGTTCTATCGATCATTTAAGCATAATATGGGTAATAATATGAGTCAGATTGATGATAATAAGAGTAATAAGTATAGTAATTGTCGTTCTATCGATAATATAAGCATAATATGGCTAATAATATGAGTTAGATTGATAATACTAAGAGTAGTGAGTATAGTAGTTCTCGTTCCATCGATCATATAAGCATAATATGGCTAATAATATGAGTTAGATTGATAATAATAAGAGTAATAAGTATAGTAATTGTCGTTCTATCGATCATATAAGCATAATATGGCTAGTAATATGAGTTACATTGATAATAATAAGTGTAATAAGTATAGTAATTGTCGTTCTATCGATCATATAAGCATAATATGGCTAATAATATGCGTTAGATTGATAATAATAAGAGTAATGAGTATAGTAATTGTGGTTCTATCGATCATTTAAGCATAATATGGCTAATAATATGAGTTAGATTGATAATAATAACAGTAATAGGTATAGTAATTGTCGTTCTATCGATCATTTAAGCATAATATGGGTAATAATATGAGTTAGATTGATAATAATAAGAGTAATGAGTATAGTAATTCTCATTCTGTCGATCATATAAGCATAATATGGCTAATAATACGAGTTAGATTGATAATAATAAGAGTAATAAGTATAGTAATTGTCGTTCTATCGATCATTTAAGCATAATATGGCTAATAATATGAGTTAGATTGATAATACGAAGAGTAGTGACTATAGTAATTCCCGTTCTATCGATCATATAAGCATAATATGGCTAATAATATGAGTTAGATTGATAATAATAAGAGTAATGAGTATAGAAATTGTAGTTCTATCGATCATTTAAGCATAATATGGCTAATAATATGAGTTAGATTGATAATATTAACAGTAATAAGTATAGTAATTGTCGTTCTATCGATGATATAACCATAATATGGCCAATAATATGAGTTAGATTGATAATAATAACAGTAATAGGTATTGTAATTGTCGTTCTATCGATAATATAAGCATAATATGGCTAATAATATGAGTTAGATTGATAATACTAAGAGTAGTGAGTATAGTAATTCTCGTTCTATCGATCATATAAGCATAATATGGCTAATAATATGGGTTAGATTGATAATAATAAGAGTAATAAGTATAGTATTTGTCGTTCTATCGATCATATAAGCATAATATGGCTAATAATATGAGTTAGATTCGTAATAATAAGAGTAATGAGTATAGTAATTGTCGTTCTGTCGATCATTTAAGCATAATATGGCTAATAATATGAGTTAGATTGATAATATTAACAGTAATAAGTATAGTAATTGTCGTTCCATCGATAATATAAGCATAATATGGCTAATAATATGAGTTAGATTGATAATAATAAGAGTAATAAGTACAGTATTTGTCGTTCTATCGATCATATAAGCATAATATGGCTAATAATACGAGTTAGATTGATAATAATAAGAGTAATAACTCCAGTAATTGTCGTTCTATCGATCATATAGGCATAATAAGGCTAATAATATGAGTTAGAGTGATAATACTAAGAGTAATGAGTATAGTAATTCTCATTTTATCGATCATATAAGCATAATATGGCTAATAATACGAGTTAGATTGATAATAATAAGAGTAATAAGTATAGTAATTGTCGTTCTATCGATCATATCGGCATAATATGGTTAATAATATGAGTTAGATTCATAATAATAAGAGTAATAAGTATTGTAATTGTCGTTCTATCGATCATATAAGCATAATATGGCTAATAATATGAGTTAGATTGATAATACTATGAGTAGAGAGTATAGTAGTTCTCGTTCTATCGATCATATAAGCATAATATGGCTAATAATATGAGTTAGATTGATAATAATAAGAGTAATAAGTATAGTAATTGTCGTTCTGTCGATCATTTAAGCATAATATGGGTAATAATATGAGTCAGATTGATAATAATAACAGTAATAAGTATAGTAATTGTCGTTCTATCGATAATATAAGCATAATATGGCTAATAATATGAGATAGATTGATAATACTAAGAGTAGTGAGTATAGTAGTTCTCGTTCTATCGATCATATAAGCATAATATGGCTAATAATATGAGTTAGATTGATAATAATAACAGTAATAAGTATAGTAATTGTCGTTCTATCGATCATTTAAGCATAATATGGGTAATAATATGAGTCAGATTGATAATAATAACAGTAATAAGTATAGTAATTGTCGTTCTATCGATAATATAAGCATAATATGGCTAATAATATGAGATAGATTGATAATACTAAGAGTAGTGAGTATAGTAGTTCTCGTTCTATCGATCATATAAGCATAATATGGCTAATAATATGAGTTAGATTGATAATAATAAGAGTAATAAGTATAGTAATTGTCGTTCTATCGATCATCTAAGCATAATATGGGTAATAATATGAGTCAGATTGATAATAATAACAGTAATAAGTATAGTAATTGTCGTTCTATCGATCATATAAGCATAATATGGCTAATAATATGAGTTAGATTGATAATATTAAGAGTAATAAGTATAGTAATTGTCGTTCTATCGATCATATAAGCATAATATGGCTAATAATATGAGTTAGATTGATAATACTAAGAGTAGTGAGTATAGTAATTGTCGTTCTATCGATCATATAAGCATAATATGGCTAATAATATGGGTTAGATTGATAATAATAAGAGTAATAAGTATCGTATTTGTCGTTCTATCGATCATGTAAGCATAATATGGCTAATAATACGAGTTAGATTGATAATAATAAGAGTAATGAGTATAGTAATTGGAGATCTATCGATCATTTAAGCATAATATGGCTAATAATATGAGTTGGATTGATAATAATAACAGTAATAAGTATAGTAATTGTCGTTCTATCGATAATATAATCATAATATGGCTAATAATATGAGTTAGATTGATAATACTAAGAGTAGTGAGTATAGTAATTCTCGTTCTATCGATCATATAAGCATAATATGGCTAATAATATGGGTTAGATTGATAATAATAAGAGTAATAAGTATAGTATTTGTCGTTCTATCGATCATATAAGCATAATATGGCTAATAATATGAGTTAGATTCGTAATAATAAGAGTAATGAGTATAGTAATTGTCGTTCTGTCGATCATTTAAGCATAATATGGCTAATAATATGAGTTAGATTGATAATATTAACAGTAATAAGTATAGTAATTGTCGTTCCATCGATAATATAACCATAATATGGCCAATAATATGAGTTAGATTGATAATAATAACAGTAATGAGTATAGTAATTGTCGTTCTGTCGATCATTTAAGCATAATATGGCTAATAATACGAGTTAGATTGATAATAATAAGAGTAATAAGTATAGTAATTGTCGTTCTATCGATCATATCGGCATAATATGGTTAATAATATGAGTTAGATTCATAATAATAAGAGTAATAAGTATTGTAATTGTCGTTCTATCGATCATATAAGCATAATATGGCTAATAATATGAGTTAGATTGATAATACTATGAGTAGAGAGTATAGTAGTTCTCGTTCTATCGATCATATAAGCATAATATGGCTAATAATATGAGTTAGATTGATAATAATAAGAGTAATAAGTATAGTAATTGTCGTTCTGTCGATCATATAAGCATAATATGGGTAATAATATGAGTCAGATTGATAATAATAACAGTAATAAGTATAGTAATTGTCGTTCTATCGATAATATAAGCATAATATGGCTAATAATATGAGATAGATTGATAATACTAAGAGTAGTGAGTATAGTAGTTCTCGTTCTATCGATCATATAAGCATAATATGGCTAATAATATGAGTTAGATTGATAATAATAACAGTAATAAGTATAGTAATTGTCGTTCTATCGATCATTTAAGCATAATATGGGTAATAATATGAGTCAGATTGATAATAATAACAGTAATAAGTATAGTAATTGTCGTTCTATCGATAATATAAGCATAATATGGCTAATAATATGAGATAGATTGATAATACTAAGAGTAGTGAGTATAGTAGTTCTCGTTCTATCGATCATATAAGCATAATATGGCTAATAATATGAGTTAGATTGATAATAATAAGAGTAATAAGTATAGTAATTGTCGTTCTATCGATCATCTAAGCATAATATGGGTAATAATATGAGTCAGATTGATAATAATAACAGTAATAAGTATAGTAATTGTCGTTCTATCGATCATATAAGCATAATATGGCTAATAATATGAGTTAGATTGATAATATTAAGAGTAATAAGTATAGTAATTGTCGTTCTATCGATCATATAAGCATAATATGGCTAATAATATGAGTTAGATTGATAATACTAAGAGTAGTGAGTATAGTAATTGTCGTTCTATCGATCATATAAGCATAATATGGCTAATAATATGGGTTAGATTGATAATAATAAGAGTAATAAGTATCGTATTTGTCGTTCTATCGATCATGTAAGCATAATATGGCTAATAATACGAGTTAGATTGAAAATAATAAGAGTAATGAGTATAGTAATTGGAGATCTATCGATCATTTAAGCATAATATGGCTAATAATATGAGTTGGATTGATAATAATAACAGTAATAAGTATAGTAATTGTCGTTCTATCGATAATATAATCATAATATGGCTAATAATATGAGTTAGATTGATAATACTAAGAGTAGTGAGTATAGTAATTCTCGTTCTATCGATCATATAAGCATAATATGGCTAATAATATGGGTTAGATTGATAATAATAAGAGTAATAAGTATAGTATTTGTCGTTCTATCGATCATATAAGCATAATATGGCTAATAATATGAGTTAGATTCGTAATAATAAGAGTAATGAGTATAGTAATTGTCGTTCTGTCGATCATTTAAGCATAATATGGCTAATAATATGAGTTAGATTGATAATATTAACAGTAATAAGTATAGTAATTGTCGTTCCATCGATAATATAACCATAATATGGCCAATAATATGAGTTAGATTGATAATAATAACAGTAATAAGTATAGTAATTGTCGTTCTATCGATAATATAAGCATAATATGGCTAATAATATGAGTTAGATTGATAATAATAAGAGTAATAAGTACAGTATTTGTCGTTCTATCGATCATATAAGCATAATATGGCTAATAATACGAGTTAGATTGATAATAATAAGAGTAATAACTACAGTAATTGTCGTTCTATCGATCATATAGGCATAATAAGGCTAATAATATGAGTTAGAGTGATAATACTAAGAGTAATGAGTATAGTAATTCTCATTTTATCGATCATATAAGCATAATATGGCTAATAATACGAGTTAGATTGATAATAATAAGAGTAATAAGTATAGTAATTGTCGTTCTATCGATCATATCGGCATAATATGGTTAATAATATGAGTTAGATTCATAATAATAAGAGTAATAAGTATAGTAATTGTCGTTCTATCGATCATATAAGCATAATATGGCTAATAATATGAGTTAGATTGATAATACTATGAGTAGAGAGTATAGTAGTTCTCGTTCTATCGATCATATAAGCATAATATGGCTAATAATATGAGTTAGATTGATAATAATAAGAGTAATAAGTATAGTAATTGTCGTTCTGTCGATCATTTAAGCATAATATGGGTAATAATATGAGTCAGATTGATAATAATAACAGTAATAAGTATAGTAATTGTCGTTCTATCGATAATATAAGCATAATATGGCTAATAATATGAGATAGATTGATAATACTAAGAGTAGTGAGTATAGTAGTTCTCGTTCTATCGATCATATAAGCATAATATGGCTAATAATATGAGTTAGATTGATAATAATAACAGTAATAAGTATAGTAATTGTCGTTCTATCGATCATTTAAGCATAATATGGGTAATAATATGAGTCAGATTGATAATAATAACAGTAATAAGTATAGTAATTGTCGTTCTATCGATAATATAAGCATAATATGGCTAATAATATGAGATAGATTGATAATACTAAGAGTAGTGAGTATAGTAGTTCTCGTTCTATCGATCATATAAGCATAATATGGCTAACAATATGAGTTAGATTGATAATAATAAGAGTAATAAGTATAGTAATTGTCGTTCTATCGATCATCTAAGCATAATATGGGTAATAATATGAGTCAGATTGATAATAATAACAGTAATAAGTATAGTAATTGTCGTTCTATCGATCATATAAGCATAATATGGCTAATAATATGAGTTAGATTGATAATATTAAGAGTAATAAGTATAGTAATTGTCGTTCTATCGATCATATAAGCATAATATGGCTAATAATATGAGTTAGATTGATAATACTAAGAGTAGTGAGTATAGTAATTGTCGTTCTATCGATCATATAAGCATAATATGGCTAATAATATGGGTTAGAATGATAATAATAAGAGTAATAAGTATCGTATTTGTCGTTCTATCGATCATGTAAGCATAATATGGCTAATAATACGAGTTAGATTGATAATAATAAGAGTAATGAGTATAGTAATTGGAGATCTATCGATCATTTAAGCATAATATGGCTAATAATATGAGTTGGATTGATAATAATAACAGTAATAAGTATAGTAATTGTCGTTCTATCGATAATATAATCATAATATGGCTAATAATATGAGTTAGATTGATAATACTAAGAGTAGTGAGTATAGTAATTCTCGTTCTATCGATCATATAAGCAAAATATGGCTAATAATATGGGTTAGATTGATAATAATAAGAGTAATAAGTATAGTATTTGTCGTTCTATCGATCATATAAGCATAATATGGCTAATAATATGAGTTAGATTCGTAATAATAAGAGTAATGAGTATAGTAATTGTCGTTCTGTCGATCATTTAAGCATAATATGGCTAATAATATGAGTTAGATTGATAATATTAACAGTAATAAGTATAGTAATTGTCGTTCTATCGATAATATAACCATAATATGGCCAATAATATGAGTTAGATTGATAATAATAACAGTAATAGGTATTGTAATTGTCGTTCTATCGATAATATAAGCATAATATGGCTAATAATATGAGTTAGATTGATAATACTAAGAGTAGTGAGTATAGTAATTCTCGTTCTATCGATCATATAAGCATAATATGGCTAATAATATGAGTTAGATTGATAATAATAACAGTAATAAGTATAGTAATTGTCGTTCTATCGATAATATAAGCATAATATGGCTAATAATATGAGTTAGATTGATAATACTAAGAGTAGTGAGTATAGTAATTGTCGTTCTATCGATCATATAAGCATAATATGGCTAATAATATGAGTTAGATTGATAATAATAAGAGTAATAAGTATAGCATTTGTCGTTCTATCGATCATATAAGCATAATATGGCTAATAATACGAGTTAGATTGATAATAATAAGAGTAATAAGTATAGTAATTGACGTTCTATCGATCATTTAAGCATAATATGTCTAATAATATGAGTTAGATTGATAATAATAAGAGTAATGAGTATAGTAATTGTAGTTCTATCGATCATATCTGCATAATATGGTTAATAATATGAGTTAGATTGATAATAATAAGAGTAATAAGTATAGTATTTGTCGTTCTATCGATCATATAAGCATAATATGGCTAATAATACGAGTTAGATTCATAATAATAAGAGTAATAAGTATAGTAATTGACGTTCTATCGATCATTTAAGCATAATATGGCTAATAATATGAGTTAGATTGATAATAATAAGAGTAATGAGTATAGTAATTGTAGTTCTATCGATCATATCTGCATAATATGGCTAATAATATGAGTTAGATTGATAATAATAAGAGTAATAAGTATAGTATTTGTCGTTCTATCGATCATATAAGCATAATATGGCTAATAATACGAGTTAGATTGATAATAATAAGAGTAATAAGTATAGTAATTGTCGTTCTATCGATCATTTAAGCATAATATGGCTAATAATATGAGTTAGAGTGACAATACTAAGAGTAGTGAGTATAGTAATTCTCATTCTATCGATCATATAAGCATAATATGGCTAATAATACGAGTTAGATTGATAATAATAAGAGTAATAAGTATAGTAATTGTCGTTCAATCGATCATTTAAGCATAATATGGCTAATAATATGAGTTAGATTGATAAAAATAAGAGTAATAAGTATAGTAATTGTCGTTATATCGATCATATAACCATAATATGGCTAATAGCATGAGTTAGATTGATAATAATAAGAGTAATGAGTATAGTAATTGTCGTTCTATCGATCATATCTGCATAATATGGTTAATAATATGAGTTAGATTGATAACAGTGAGTGTAATAAATATATTAATTGTCGTTCTATCGCTCATATAAGCACAATATGGCCAATAATATGAGTTAGATTGATAATAATAAGAGTAATAAGTATAGTAATTGTCGTTCTGTCGATCATATAAGCATAATATGGCTAATAATATTAGTTAGATTGATAATAATAAGTGTAATAAGTATAGTAATTGTCGTTCTATCGCTCATATAAGCACTATATGGCTAATAATATGAGTTAGATTGATAATAATAAGAGTAATAAATATAGTAATTGTCGTTCTATCGATCATATAAGCATAATATGGCTAGTAATATGAGTTACATTGATAATAATAAGTGTAATAAGTATAGTAATTGTCGTTCTATCGATCATATAAGCATAATATGGCTAATAATATGCGTTAGATTGATAATAATAAGAGTAATGAGTATAGCAATTGTGGTTCTATCGATCATTTAAGCATAATATGGCTAATAATATGAGTTAGATTGATAATAATAACAGTAATAGGTATAGTAATTGTCGTTCTATCGATCATTTAAGCATAATATGGGTAATAATATGAGTTAGATTGATAATAATAAGAGTAATGAGTATAGTAATTCTCATTCTGTCGATCATATAAGCATAATATGGCTAATAATACGAGTTAGATTGATAATAATAAGAATAATAAGTATAGTAATTGTCGTTCTATCGATCATTTAAGCATAATATGGCTAATAATATGAGTTAGATTGATAATACGAAGAGTAGTGAGTATAGTAATTCCCGTTCTATCGATCATATAAGCATAATATGGCTAATAATATGAGTTAGATTGATAATAATAAGAGTAATGAGTATAGAAATTGTAGTTCTATCGATCATTTAAGCATAATATGGCTAATAATATGAGTTAGATTGATAATATTAACAGTAATAAGTATAGTAATTGTCGTTCTATCGATAATATAACCATAATATGGCCAATAATATGAGTTAGATTGATAATAATAACAGTAATAGGTATTGTAATTGTCGTTCTATCGATAATATAAGCATAATATGGCTAATAATATGAGTTAGATTGATAATACTAAGAGTAGTGAGTATAGTAATTCTCGTTCTATCGATCATATAAGCATAATATGGCTAATAATACGAGTTAGATTGATAATAATAAGAGTAATAAGTATAGTAATTGTCGTTCTATCGATAATATGACCATAATATGGCCAATAATATGAGTTAGATTGATAATAACAACAGTAATAAGTATAGTAATTGTCGTTCTGTCGATAACATAAGCATAATATGGCTAATAATATGAGTTAGATTGATAATACTAAGAGTAGTGAGTATAGTAATTGTCGTTCTATCGATCATATAAGCATAATATGGCTAATAATATGAGTTAGATTGATAATATTAACAGTAATAAGTATAGTAATTGTCGTTCTATCGATAATATAACCATAATATGGCCAATAATATGAGTTAGATTGATAATAATAACAGTAATAGGTATTGTAATTGTCGTTCTATCGATAATATAAGCGTAATATGGCTAATAATATGAGTTAGATTGATAATACTAAGAGTAGTGAGTATAGTAATTCTCGTTCTATCGATCATATAAGCATAATATGGCTAATAATATGAGTTAGATTGATAATAATAACAGTAATACGTATAGTAATTGTCGTTCTATCGATAATATAAGCATAATATGGCTAATAATACGAGTTAGATTGATAATAATAAGAGTAATAAGTATAGTAATTGACGTTCTATCGATCATTTAAGCATAATATGGCTAATAATATGAGTTAGATTGATAATAATAAGAGTAATGAGTATAGTAATTGTAGTTCTATCGATCATATCTGCATAATATGGTTAATAATATGAGTTAGATTGATAATAATAAGAGTAATAAGTATAGTATTTGTCGTTCCATCGATCATATAAGCATAATATGGCTTATAATACGAGTTAGATTGATAATAATAAGAGTAATAAGTATAGTAATTGTCGTTCTATCGATCATTTAAGCATAATATGGCTAATAATATGAGTTAGAGTGACAATACTAAGAGTAGTGAGTATAGTAATTCTCATTCTATCGATCATATAAGCATAATATGGCTAATAATACGAGTTAGATTGATAATAATAAGAGTAATAAGTATAGTAATTGTCGTTCTATCGATCATTTAAGCATAATATGGCTAATAATATGAGTTAGATTGATAATAATAAGAGTAATAAGTATAGTAATTGTCGTTATATCGATCATATAACCATAATATGGCTAATAGCATGAGTTAGATTGATAATAATAAGAGTAATGAGTATAGTAATTGTCGTTCTATCGATCATATCTGCATAATATGGTTAATAATATGAGTTAGATTGATAATAGTGAGTGTAATAAATATATTAATTGTCGTTCTATCACTCATATAAGCACAATATGGCCAATAATATGAGATAGATTGATAATACTAAGAGTAGTGAGTATAGTAGTTCTCGTTCTATCGATCATATAAGCATAATATGGCTAATAATATGAGTTAGATTGATAATAATAAGAGTAATAAGTATAGTAATTGTCGTTCTATCGATCATTTAAGCATAATATGGCTAATAATATGAGTTAGATTGATAATATTAACAGTAATAAGTATAGTAATTGTCGTTCTATCGATAATATAAACCATAATATGGCCAATAATATGAGTTAGATTGATAATAATAACAGTAATAGGTATTGTAATTGTCGTTCTATCGATAATATAAGCATAATATGGCTAATAATATGAGTTAGATTGATAATACTAAGAGTAGTGAGTATAGTAATTCTCGTTCTATCGATCATATAAGCATAATATGGCTAATAATATGAGTTAGATTGATAATAATAAGAGTAATAAGTATAGTATTTGTCGTTCTATCGATCATATAAGCATAATATGGCTAATAATACGAGTTAGATTGATAATAATAAGAGTAATAACTACAGTAATTGTCGTTCTATCGATCATATAAGCATAATAAGGCTAATAATATGAGTTAGAGTGATAATACTAGGAGTAGTGAGTATAGTAATTCTCATTCTATCGATCATATAAGCATAATGTGGCTAATAATACGAGTTAGATTGATAATAATAAGAGTAATAAGTATAGTAATTGTCGTTCTATCGATAATATAACCATAATATGGCCAATAATATGAGTTAGATTGATAATAATAACAGTAATAAGTATAGTAATTGTCGTTCTATCGATAATATAAGCATAATATGGCTAATAATATGAGTTAGATTGATAATACTAAGAGTAGTGAGTATAGTAATTGTCGTTCTATCGATCATATAAGCATAATATGGCTAATAATATGAGTTAGATTGATAATATTAACAGTAATAAGTATAGTAATTGTCGTTCTATCGATAATATAACCATAATATGGCCAATAATATGAGTTAGATTGATAATAATAACAGTAATAGGTATTGTAATTGTCGTTCTATCGATAATATAAGCATAATATGGCTAATAATATGAGTTAGATTGATAATACTAAGAGTAGTGAGTATAGTAATTCTCGTTCTATCGATCATATAAGCATAATATGGCTAATAATATGAGTTAGATTGATAATAATAACAGTAATAAGTATAGTAATTGTCGTTCTATCGATAATATAAGCATAATATGGCTAATAATATGAGTTAGATTGATAATACTAAAAGTAGTGAGTATAGTAATTGTCGTTCTATCGATCATATAAGCATAATATGGCTAATAATATGCGTTAGATTGATAATAATAAGAGTAATGAGTATAGTAATTGTGGTTCTATCGATCATTTAAGCATAATATGGCTAATAATATGAGTTAGATTGATAATAATAACAGTAATAGGTATAGTAATTGTCGTTCTATCGATCATTTAAGCATAATATGGGTAATAATATGAGTTAGATTGATAATAATAAGAGTAATGAGTATAGTAATTCTCATTCTGTCGATCATATAAGCATAATATGGCTAATAATACGAGTTAGATTGATAATAATAAGAGTAATAAGTATAGTAATTGTCGTTCTATCGATCATTTAAGCATAATATGGCTAATAATATGAGTTAGATTGATAATACGAAGAGTAGTGACTATAGTAATTCCCGTTCTATCGATCATATAAGCATAATATGGCTAATAATATGAGTTAGATTGATAATAATAAGAGTAATGAGTATAGAAATAGTAGTTCTATCGATCATTTAAGCATAATATGGCTAATAATATGAGTTAGATTGATAATATTAACAGTAATAAGTATAGTAATTGTCGTTCTATCGATGATATAACCATAATATGGCCAATAATATGAGTTAGATTGATAATAATAACAGTAATAGGTATTGTAATTGTCGTTCTATCGATAATATAAGCATAATATGGCTAATAATATGAGTTAGATTGATAATACTAAGAGTAGTGAGTATAGTAATTCTCGTTCTATCGATCATATAAGCATAATATGGCTAATAATATGAGTTAGATTGATAATAATAACAGTAATAAGTATAGTAATTGTCGTTCTATCGATAATACAAGCATAATATGGCTAATAATATGAGTTAGATTGATAATACTAAGAGTAGTGAGTATAGTAATTGTCGTTCTATCGATCATATAAGCATAATATGGCTAATAATATGAGTTAGATTGATAATAATAAGAGTAATAAGTATAGCATTTGTCGTTCTATCGATCATATAAGCATAATATGGCTAATAATACGAGTTAGATTGATAATAATAAGAGTAATAAGTATAGTAATTGACGTTCTATCGATCATTTAAGCATAATATGGCTAATAATATGAGTTAGATTGATAATAATAAGAGTAATGAGTATAGTAATTGTAGTTCTATCGATCATATCTGCATAATATGGTTAATAATATGAGTTAGAGTGATAATACTAAGAGTAGTGAGTATAGTAATTGTCGTTCTATCGACCATATAAGCATAATATGGCTAATAATATGAGTTAGATTGATAATATTAACAGTAATAAGTATAGTAATTGTCGTTCTATCCATAATATAACCATAATATGGCCAATAATATGAGTTAGATTGATAATAATAACAGTAATAGGTATTGTAATTGTCGTTCTATCGATAATATAAGCATAATATGGCTAATAATATGAGTTAGATTGATAATACTAAGAGTAGTGAGAATAGTAATTCTCGTTCTATCGATCATATAAGCATAATATGGCTAATAATATGAGTTAGATTGATAATAATAACAGTAATAAGTATAGTAATTGTCGTTCTATCGATAATATAAGCATAATATGGCTAATAATATGAGTTAGATTGATAATACTAAGAGTAGTGAGTATAGTAATTGTCGTTCTATCGATCATATAAGCATAATATGGCTAATAATATGAGTTAGATTGATAATAATAAGAGTAATAAGTATAGCATTTGTCGTTCTATCGATCATTTAAGCATAATATGGGTAATAATATGAGTCAGATTGATAATAATAACAGTAATAAGTATAGTAATTGTCGTTCTATCGATAATATAAGCATAATATGGCTAATAATATGAGTTAGATTCATAATAATAAGAGTAATAAGTATAGTAATTGTCGTTATATCGATCATATAACCATAATATGGCTAATAGCATGAGTTAGATTGATAATAATAAGAGTAATGAGTATAGTAATTGTCGTTCTATCGATCATATCTGCATAATATGGTTAATAATATGAGTTAGATTGATAATAGTGAGTGTAATAAATATATTAATTGTCGTTCTATCACTCATATAAGCACAATATGGCCAATAATATGAGATAGATTGTTAATACTAAGAGTAGTGAGTATAGTAATTGTCGTTCTATCGATAATACAAGCATAATATGGCTAATAATATGAGTTAGATTGATAATACTAAGAGTAGTGAGTATAGTAATTGTCGTTCTATCGATCATATAAGCATAATATGGCTAATAATATGAGTTAGATTGATAATAATAACAGTAATAAGTATAGTAATTGTCGTTCTATCGATAATATAAGCATAATATGGCTAATAATATGAGTTAGATTGATAATACTAAGAGTAGTGAGTATAGTAATTGTCGTTCTATCGATCATATAAGCATAATATGGCTAATAATATGCGTTAGATTGATAATAATAAGAGTAATGAGTATAGTAATTGTGGTTCTATCGATCATTTAAGCATAATATGGCTAATAATATGAGTTAGATTGATAATAATAACAGTAATAGGTATAGTAATTGTCGTTCTATCGATCATTTAAGCATAATATGGGTAATAATATGAGTTAGATTGATAATAATAAGAGTAATGAGTATAGTAATTCTCATTCTGTCGATCATATAAGCATAATATGGCTAATAATACGAGTTAGATTGATAATAATAAGAGTAATAAGTATAGTAATTGTCGTTCTATCGATCATTTAAGCATAATATGGCTAATAATATGAGTTAGATTGATAATACGAAGAGTAGTGACTATAGTAATTCCCGTTCTATCGATCATATAAGCATAATATGGCTAATAATATGAGTTAGATTGATAATAATAAGAGTAATGAGTATAGAAATTGTAGTTCTATCGATCATTTAAGCATAATATGGCTAATAATATGAGTTAGATTGATAATATTAACAGTAATAAGTATAGTAATTGTCGTTCTATCGATAATATAACCATAATATGGCCAATAATATGAGTTAGATTGATAATAATAACAGTAATAGGTATTGTAATTGTCGTTCTATCGATAATATAAGCATAATATGGCTAATAATATGAGTTAGATTGATAATACTAAGAGTAGTGAGTATAGTAATTCTCGTTCTATCGATCATATAAGCATAATATGGCTAATAATATGAGTTAGATTGATAATAATAAGAGTAATGAGTATAGTAATTCTCATTCTGTCGATCATATAAGCATAATATGGCTAATAATACGAGTTAGATTGATAATAATAAGAGTAATAAGTATAGTAATTGTCGTTCTATCGATCATTTAAGCATAATATGGCTAATAATATGAGTTAGATTGATAATACGAAGAGTAGTGACTATAGTAATTCCCGTTCTATCGATCATATAAGCATAATATGGCTAATAATATGAGTTAGATTGATAATAATAAGAGTAATGAGTATAGAAATTGTAGTTCTATCGATCATTTAAGCATAATATGGCTAATAATATGAGTTAGATTGATAATATTAACAGTAATAAGTATAGTAATTGTCGTTCTATCGATAATATAACCATAATATGGCCAATAATATGAGTTAGATTGATAATAATAACAGTAATAGGTATTGTAATTGTCGTTCTATCGATAATATAAGCATAATATGGCTAATAATATGAGTTAGATTGATAATACTAAGAGTAGTGAGTATAGTAATTCTCGTTCTATCGATCATATAAGCATAATATGGCTAATAATATGAGTTAGATTGATAATAATAACAGTAATAAGTATAGTAATTGTCGTTCTATCGATAATACAAGCATAATATGGCTAATAATATGAGTTAGATTGATAATACTAAGAGTAGTGAGTATAGTAATTGTCGTTCTATCGATCATATAAGCATAATATGGCTAATAATATGAGTTAGATTGATAATAATAAGAGTAATAAGTATAGCATTTGTCGTTCTATCGATCATATAAGCATAATATGGCTAATAATACGAGTTAGATTGATAATAATAAGAGTAATAAGTATAGTAATTGACGTTCTATCGATCATTTAAGCATAATATGGCTAATAATATGAGTTAGATTGATAATAATAAGAGTAATGAGTATAGTAATTGTAGTTCTATCGATCATATCTGCATAATATGGTTAATAATATGAGTTAGATTGATAATAATAAGAGTAATAAGTATAGTATTTGTCGTTCTATCGATCATATAAGCATAATATGGCTAATAATATGCGTTAGATTGATAATAATAAGAGTAATGAGTATAGTAATTGTGGTTCTATCGATCATTTAAGCATAATATGGCTAATAATATGAGTTAGATTGATAATAATAACAGTAATAGGTATAGTAATTGTCGTTCTATCGATCATTTAAGCATAATATGGGTAATAATATGAGTTAGATTGATAATAATAAGAGTAATGAGTATAGTAATTCTCATTCTGTCGATCATATAAGCATAATATGGCTAATAATACGAGTTAGATTGATAATAATAAGAGTAATAAGTATAGTAATTGTCGTTCTATCGATCATTTAAGCATAATATGGCTAATAATATGAGTTAGATTGATAATACGAAGAGTAGTGACTATAGTAATTCCCGTTCTATCGATCATATAAGCATAATATGGCTAATAATATGAGTTAGATTGATAATAATAAGAGTAATGAGTATAGAAATTGTAGTTCTATCGATCATTTAAGCATAATATGGCTAATAATATGAGTTAGATTGATAATATTAACAGTAATAAGTATAGTAATTGTCGTTCTATCGATAATATAACCATAATATGGCCAATAATATGAGTTAGATTGATAATAATAACAGTAATAGGTATTGTAATTGTCGTTCTATCGATAATATAAGCATAATATGGCTAATAATATGAGTTAGATTGATAATACTAAGAGTAGTGAGTATAGTAATTCTCGTTCTATCGATCATATAAGCATAATATGGCTAATAAAATGAGTTAGATTGATAATAATAAGAGTAATAAGTATAGTATTTGTCGTTCTATCGATCATATAAGCATAATAAGGCTAATAATACGAGTTAGATTGATAATAATAAGAGTAATAACTACAGTAATTGTCGTTCTATCGATCATATAAGCATAATAAGGCTAATAATATGAGTTAGAGTGATAATACTAAGAGTAGTGAGTATAGTAATTCTCATTCTATCGATCATATAAGCATAATATGGCTAATAATACGAGTTAGATTGATAATAATAAGAGTAATAAGTATAGTAATTGTCGTTCTATCGATAATAGAACCATAATATGGCCAATAATATGAGTTAGATTAATAATAATAACAGTAATAAGTATAGTAATTGTCGTTCTATCGATAATATAAGCATAATATGGCTAATAATATGAGTTAGATTGATAATACTAAGAGTAGTGAGTATAGTAATTGTCGTTCTATCGATCATATAAGCATAATATGGCTAATAATATGAATTAGATTGATAATATTAACAGTAATAAGTATAGTAATTGTCGTTCTATCGATAATATAACCATAATATGGCCAATAATATGAGTTAGATTGATAATAATAACAGTAATAGGTATTGTAATTGTCGTTCTATCGATAATATAAGCATAATATGGCTAATAATATGAGTTAGATTGATAATACTAAGAGTAGTGAGTATAGTAATTCTCGTTCTATCGATCATATAAGCATAATATGGCTAATAATATGAGTTAGATTGATAATAATAACAGTAATAAGTATAGTAATTGTCGTTCTATCGATAATATAAGCATAATATGGCTAATAATATGAGATAGATTGATAATACTAAGAGTAGTGAGTATAGTAATTGTCGTTCTATCGATCATATAAGCATAATATGGCTAATAATATGAGTTAGATTGATAATAATAAGAGTAATAAGTATAGCATTTGTCGTTCTATCGATCATATAAGCATAATATGGCTAATAATACGAGTTAGATTGATAATAATAAGAGTAATAAGTATAGTAATTGACGTTCTATCGATAATATAAGCATAATATGGCTAATAATATGAGTTAGATTGATAATACTAAGAGTAGTGAGTATAGTAATTCTCGTTCTATCGATCATATAAGCATAATATGGCTAATAATATGAGTTAGATTGATAATAATAACAGTAATAAGTATAGTAATTGTCGTTCTATCGATAATATAAGCATAATATGGCTAATAATATGAGTTAGATTGATAATACTAAGAGTAGTGAGTACAGTAATTGTCGTTCTATCGATCATATAAGCATAATATGGCTAATAATATGAGTTAGATTGATAATAATAAGAGTAATAAGTATAGCATTTGTCGTTCTATCGATCATATAAGCATAATATGGCTAATAATACGAGTTAGATTGATAATAATAAGAGTAATAAGTATAGTAATTGACGTTCTATCGATCATTTAAGCATAATATGGCTAATAATATGAGTTAGATTGATAATAATAAGAGTAATGAGTATAGTAATTGTAGTTCTATCGATCATATCTGCATAATATGGTTAATAATATGAGTTAGATTGATAATAATAAGAGTAATAAGTATAGTATTTGTCGTTCTATCGATCATATAAGCATAATATGGCTAATAATACGAGTTAGATTGATAATAATAAGAGTAATAAGTATAGTAATTGTCGTTCTATCGATCATTTAAGCATAATATGGCTAATAATATGAGTTAGAGTGACAATACTAAGAGTAGTGAGTATAGTAATTCTCATTCTATCGATCATATAAGCATAATATGGCTAATAATACGAGTTAGATTGATAATAATAAGAGTAATAAGTATAGTAATTGTCGTTCTATCGGTCATCTAAGCATAATATGGCTAATAATATGAGTTAGATTCATAATAATAAGAGTAATAAGTATAGTAATTGTCGTTATATCGATCATATAACCATAATATGGCTAATAGCATGAGTTAGATTGATAATAATAAGAGTAATGAGTATAGTAATTGTCGTTCTATCGATCATATCTGCATAATATGGTTAATAATATGAGTTAGATTGATAATAGTGAGTGTAATAAATATATTAATTGTCGTTCTATCACTCATATAAGCACAATATGGCCAATAATATGAGATAGATTGATAATACTAAGAGTAGTGAGTATAGTAGTTCTCGTTCTATCGATCATATAAGCATAATATGGCTAATAATATGAGTTAGATTGATAATAATAACAGTAATAAGTATAGTAATTGTCGTTCTATCGATCATTTAAGCATAATATGGGTAATAATATGAGTCAGATTGATAATAATAACAGTAATAAGTATAGTAATTGTCGTTCTATCGATAATATAAGCATAATATGGCTAATAATATGAGATAGATTGATAATACTAAGAGTAGTGAGTATAGTAGTTCTCGTTCTATCGATCATATAAGCATAATATGGCTAATAATATGAGTTAGATTGATAATAATAAGAGTAATAAGTATAGTAATTGTCGTTCTATCGATCATTTAAGCATAATATGGGTAATAATATGAGTCAGATTGATAATAATAACAGTAATAAGTATAGTAATTGTCGTTCTATCGATCATATAAGCATAATATGGCTAATAATATGAGTTAGATTGATAATAATAAGAGTAATAAGTATAGTAATTCCCGTTCTATCGATCATATAAGCATAATATGGCTAATAATATGAGTTAGATTGATAATAATAACAGTAATGAGTATAGAAATTGTAGTTCTATCGATCATTTAAGCATAATATGGCTAATAATATGAGTTAGATTGATAATATTAACAGTAATAAGTATAGTAATTGTCGTTCTATCGATAATATAACCATAATGTGGCCAATAATATGAGTTAGATTGATAATAATAACAGTAATAGGTATTGTAAATGTCGTTCTATCGATAATATAAGCATAATATGGCTAATAATATGAGTTAGATTGATAATACTAAGAGTAGTGAGTATAGTAATTCTCGTTCTATCGATCATATAAGCATAATATGGCTAATAATATGAGTTAGATTGATAATAATAAGAGTAATAAGTATAGTATTTGTCGTTCTATCGATCATATAAGCATAATATGGCTAATAATACGAGTTAGATTGATAATAATAAGAGTAATAACTACAGTAATTGTCGTTCTATCGATCATATAAGCATAATAAGGCTAATAATATGAGTTAGAGTGATAATACTAAGAGTAGTGAGTATAGTAATTCTCATTCTATCGATCATATAAGCATAATATGGCTAATAATACGAGTTAGATTGATAATAATAAGAGTAATAAGTATAGTAATTGTCGTTCTATCGATAATATAACCGTAATATGGCCAATAATATGAGTTAGATTGATAATAATAACAGTAATAAGTATAGTAATTGTCGTTCTATCGATAATATAAGCATAATATGGCTAATAATATGAGTTAGATTGATAATACTAAGAGTAGTGAGTATAGTAATTGTCGTTCTATCGATCATATAAGCATAATATGGCTAATAATATGAGTTAGATTGATAATATTAACAGTAATAAGTATAGTAATTGTCGTCCTATCGATAATATAACCATAATATGGCCAATAATATGAGTTAAATTGATAATAATAACAGTAATAGGTATTGTAATTGTCGTTCTATCGATAATATAAGCATAATATGGCTAATAATATGAGTTAGATTGATAATACTAAGAGTAGTGAGTATAGTAATTCTCGTTCTATCGATCATATAAGCATAATATGGCTAATAATATGAGTTAGATTGATAATAATAACAGTAATAAGTATAGTAATTGTCGTTCTATCGATAATATAAGCATAATATGGCTAATAATATGAGTTAGATTGATAATAATAACAGTAATAAGTATAGTAATTGTCGTTCTATCGATCATATAAGCATAATATGGCTAATAATATGAGTTAGATTGATAATAATAAGAGTAATAAGTATAGTAATTGTCGTTCTATCGATCATATAAGCATAATATGGCTAATAATATGAGTTAGATTGATAAAAATAAGAGTAATAAGTATAGTAATTGTTGTTATATCGATCATATAACCATAATATGGCTAATAGCATGAGTTAGATTGATAATAATAAGAGTAATGAGTATAGTAATTGTCGTTCTATCGATCATATCTGCATAATATTGTTAATAATATGAGTTAGATTGATAATAGTGAGTGTAATAAATATATTAATTGTCGTTCTATCGCTCATATAAGCACAATATGGCCAATAATATGAGTTAGATTGATAATAATAAGAGTAATAAGTATAGTAATTGTCGTTCTATCGATCATATAAGCATAATATGGCTAATAATATTAGTTAGATTGATAATAATAAGTGTAATAAGTATAGTAATTGTCGTTCTATCGCTCATATAAGCACAATATGGCTAATAATATGAGTTAGATTGATAATAATAAGAGTAATAAGTATAGTAATTGTCGTTCTATCGATCATATAAGCATAATATGGCTAGTAATATGAGTTACATTGATAATAATAAGTGTAATAAGTATAGTAATTGTCGTTCTATCGATCATATAAGCATAATATGGCTAATAATATGCGTTAGATTGATAATAATAAGAGTAATGAGTATAGTAATTGTGGTTCTATCGATCATTTAAGCATAATATGGCTAATAATATGAGTTAGATTGATAATAATAACAGTAATAGGTATAGTAATTGTCGTGCTATCGATCATTTAAGCATAATATGGGTAATAATATGAGTTAGATTGATAATAATAAGAGTAATGAGTATAGTAATTCTCATTCTGGCGATCATATAAGCATAATATGGCTAATAATACGAGTTAGATTGATAATAATAAGAGTAATAAGTATAGTAATTGTCGTTCTATCGATCATTTAAGCATAATATGGCTAATAATATGAGTTAGATTGATAATACGAAGAGTAGTGAGTATAGTAATTCCCGTTCTATCGATCATATAAGCATAATATGGCTAATAATATGAGTTAGATTGATAATAATAACAGTAATGAGTATAGAAATTGTAGTTCTATCGATCATTTAAGCATAATATGGCTAATAATATGAGTTAGATTGATAATATTAACAGTAATAAGTATAGTAATTGTCGTTCTATCGATAATATAACCATAATATGGCCAATAATATGAGTTAGATTGATAATAATAACAGTAATAAGTATAGTAATTGTCGTTCTATCGATCATATAAGCATAATATGGCTAATAATATGAGTTAGATTGATAATAATAAGAGTAATAAGTATAGTAATTGTCGTTCTATCGATCATATAAGCATAATATGGCTAATAATATGAGTTAGATTGATAAAAATAAGAGTAATAAGTATAGTAATTGTTGTTATATCGATCATATAACCATAATATGGCTAATAGCATGAGTTAGATTGATAATAATAAGAGTAATGAGTATAGTAATTGTCGTTCTATCGATCATATCTGCATAATATTGTTAATAATATGAGTTAGATTGATAATAGTGAGTGTAATAAATATATTAATTGTCGTTCTATCGCTCATATAAGCACAATATGGCCAATAATATGAGTTAGATTGATAATAATAAGAGTAATAAGTATAGTAATTGTCGTTCTATCGATCATATAAGCATAATATGGCTAATAATATTAGTTAGATTGATAATAATAAGTGTAATAAGTATAGTAATTGTCGTTCTATCGCTCATATAAGCACAATATGGCTAATAATATGAGTTAGATTGATAATAATAAGAGTAATAAGTATAGTAATTGTCGTTCTATCGATCATATAAGCATAATATGGCTAGTAATATGAGTTACATTGATAATAATAAGTGTAATAAGTATAGTAATTGTCGTTCTATCGATCATATAAGCATAATATGGCTAATAATATGCGTTAGATTGATAATAATAAGAGTAATGAGTATAGTAATTGTGGTTCTATCGATCATTTAAGCATAATATGGCTAATAATATGAGTTAGATTGATAATAATAACAGTAATAGGTATAGTAATTGTCGTGCTATCGATCATTTAAGCATAATATGGGTAATAATATGAGTTAGATTGATAATAATAAGAGTAATGAGTATAGTAATTCTCATTCTGTCGATCATATAAGCATAATATGGCTAATAATACGAGTTAGATTGATAATAATAAGAGTAATAAGTATAGTAATTGTCGTTCTATCGATCATTTAAGCATAATATGGCTAATAATATGAGTTAGATTGATAATACGAAGAGTAGTGAGTATAGTAATTCCCGTTCTATCGATCATATAAGCATAATATGGCTAATAATATGAGTTAGATTGATAATAATAACAGTAATGAGTATAGAAATTGTAGTTCTATCGATCATTTAAGCATAATATGGCTAATAATATGAGTTAGATTGATAATATTAACAGTAATAAGTATAGTAATTGTCGTTCTATCGATAATATAACCATAATGTGGCCAATAATATGAGTTAGATTGATAATAATAACAGTAATAGGTATTGTAAATGTCGTTCTATCGATAATATAAGCATAATATGGCTAATAATATGAGTTAGATTGATAATACTAAGAGTAGTGAGTATAGTAATTCTCGTTCTATCGATCATATAAGCATAATATGGCTAATAATATGAGTTAGATTGATAATAATAAGAGTAATAAGTATAGTATTTGTCGTTCTATCGATCATATAAGCATAATATGGCTAATAATACGAGTTAGATTGATAATAATAAGAGTAATAACTACAGTAATTGTCGTTCTATCGATCATATAAGCATAATAAGGCTAATAATATGAGTTAGAGTGATAATACTAAGAGTAGTGAGTATAGTAATTCTCATTCTATCGATCATATAAGCATAATATGGCTAATAATACGAGTTAGATTGATAATAATAAGAGTAATAAGTATAGTAATTGTCGTTCTATCGATAATATAACCATAATATGGCCAATAATATGAGTTAGATTGATAATAATAACAGTAATAAGTATAGTAATTGTCGTTCTATCGATAATATAAGCATAATATGGCTAATAATATGAGTTAGATTGATAATACTAAGAGTAGTGAGTATAGTAATTGTCGTTCTATCGATCATATAAGCATAATATGGCTAATAATATGAGTTAGATTGATAATATTAACAGTAATAAGTATAGTAATTGTCGTCCTATCGATAATATAACCATAATATGGCCAATAATATGAGTTAAATTGATAATAATAACAGTAATAGGTATTGTAATTGTCGTTCTATCGATAATATAAGCATAATATGGCTAATAATATGAGTTAGATTGATAATACTAAGAGTAGTGAGTATAGTAATTCTCGTTCTATCGATCATATAAGCATAATATGGCTAATAATATGAGTTAGATTGATAATAATAACAGTAATAAGTATAGTAATTGTCGTTCTATCGATAATATAAGCATAATATGGCTAATAATATGAGTTAGATTGATAATAATAAGAGTAATAAGTATAGCATTTGTCGTTCTATCGATCATATAAGCATAATATGGCTAATAATACGAGTTAGATTGATAATAATAAGAGTAATAAGTATAGTAATTGACGTTCTATCGATCATTTAAGCATAATATGGCTAATAATATGAGTTAGATTGATAATAATAAGAGTAATGAGTATAGTAATTGTAGTTCTATCGATCATATCTGCATAATATGGTTAATAATATGAGTTAGATTGATAATAATAAGAGTAATAAGTATAGTATTTGTCGTTCTATCGATCATATAAGCATAATATGGCTAATAATACGAGTTAGATTGATAATAATAAGAGTAATAAGTATAGTAGTTGTCGTTCTATCGATCATTTAAGCATAATATGGCTAATAATATGAGTTAGAGTGACAATACTAAGAGTAGTGAGTATAGTAATTCTCATTCTATCGATCATATAAGCATAATATGGCTAATCATACGAGTTAGATTGATAATAATAAGAGTAATAAGTATAGTAATTGTCGTTCTATCGATCATTTAAGCATAATATGGCTAATAATATGAGTTAGATTGATAATAATAAGAGTAATAAGTATAGTAATTGTCGTTATATCGATCATATAACCATAATATGGCTAATAGCATGAGTTAGATTGATAATAATAAGAGTAATGAGTATAGTAATTGTCGTTCTATCGATCATATCTGCATAATATGGTTAATAATATGAGTTAGATTGATAATAGTGAGTGTAATAAATATATTCATTGTCGTTCTATCACTCATATAAGCACAATATGGCCAATAATATGAGTTAGATTGATAATAATAAGAGTAATAAGTATAGTAATTGTCGTTCTATCGATCATATAAGCATAATATGGCTAATAATATTAGTTAGATTGATAATAATAAGTGTAATAAGTATAGTAATTGTCGTTCTATCGCTCATATAAGCACAATATGGCTAATAATATGAGTTAGATTGATAATAATAAGAGTAATAAGTATAGTAATTGTCGTTCTATCGATCATATAAGCATAATATGGCTAGTAATATGAGTTACATTGATAATAATAAGTGTAATAAGTATAGTAATTGTCGTTCTATCGATCATATAAGCACAATATGGCTAATAATATGCGTTAGATTGATAATAATAAGAGTAATGAGTATAGTAATTGTGGTTCTATCGATCATTTAAGCATAATATGGCTAATAATATGAGTTAGATTGATAATAATAACAGTAATAGGTATAGTAATTGTCGTTCTATCGATCATTTAAGCATAATATGGGTAATAATATGAGTTAGATTGATAATAATAAGAGTAATGAGTATAGTAATTCTCATTCTGTCGATCATATAAGCATAATATGGCTAATAATATGAGTTAGATTGATAATACGAAGAGTAGTGAGTATAGTAATTCTCGTTCTATCGATCATATAAGCATAATATGGCTAATAATATGAGTTAGATTGATAATAATAAGAGTAATGAGTATAGAAATTGTAGTTCTATCGATCATTTAAGCATAATATGGCTA
>NW_027474528.1:0-37838 GCF_050947335.1 Megachile rotundata
ACTCATATTATTAGCCATATTATGCTTATATGATCGATAGAACGACAATTACTATACTTATTACTCTTATTATTATCAACCGAACTCATATGATTAGCCATATTATGCTTATATGATCGGTAGAACGACAATCACTATACTTATTACTCTTATTATTATCAATCTAACTCACGTTATTAACCATATTATGCTGATATGATCGATAGAACGACAATTACTATAATTATTACTCTTATTGTTATCAATCTAACTCATATTATTAACCATATTATGCTAATATGATCGATAGAACGACAATTACTATACTTATTACACACACTATTTTCAATCTAACTCATATTATTAACCATATTATGCTTATATGATCGATAGAACGACAATTATTGTACTTATTACTCTTATCATTATCGATCTAACTCATATTATTAGCCATATTATGCTTATATGATCGAGAGAACGACAATTATTGTACTCATTACTCTTATCATTATCGATCTAACTCATATTATTAGCCATATTATGCTTATATGATCGATAGAACGACAATTACTATACTTATTACTCTTATTATTATGAATCTAACTCATATTATTAGACATATTATGCTTATATGATCGATAGAGCTACAATTACTATACTCATTACTCTAATCATTATCAATCCAACTCATATTATTACCCATATTATGCTCATATGATCGATAGAACGACAATTACTATACTCATTACACTCACTATTATCAATCTAACTCATGTTATTAACCATATTATGCAGATATGATCGATAGCACGACATTTACTGTATTTATTACGCTTATTATTATCAACCTAACTCATATTATTAGCCATATTATGCTTATATGATCGATAGAACGACAATTACTATACTTATTACTCTTATTATTATGAATCTAAGTCATATTATTAGACATATTATGCTTATATGATCGATAGAACTACAATTACTATACTCATTACTCTTATCATTATCAATCCAACTCATATTATTACCCATATTATGCTCATATGATCGATAGAACGACAATTACTATACTTATTACACTCACTATTATCAATCTAACTCATATTATTAACCATATTATGCAGATATGATCGATAGCACGACATTTACTATATTTATTACGCTTATTATTATCAACCTAACTCGTATTATTAGCCATATTATGCTTATATGATCGATAGAACGACAATTATTGTACTTATTACTCTTATCATTATCGATCTAACTCATATTATTAGCCATATTATGCTTATATGATCGATAGAACGACAATTACTATACTTATTACTGTTATTATTATGAATCTAACTCATATTATTAGACATATTATGCTTATATGATCGATAGAGCTACAATTACTATACTCATTACTCTTATCATTATCAATCCAACTCATATTATTACCCATATTATGCTCATATGATCGATAGAACGACAATTACTATACTTATTACACTCACTATTATCAATCTAACTCATATTATTAACCATATTATGCAGATATGATCGATAGCACGACATTTACTATATTTATTACGCTTATTATTATCAACCTAACTCGTATTATTAGCCATATTAAGCCTATATGATCGATAGAACGACAATTACTATACTTATTACTCTTATTGTTATCAATCAAACTCATATTATTAGCCATATTATGCTTAAATGATCGATAGACCGACAATTACTATACTTATTACTCTTATTATTATCAATCTAACTCATATTATTAGCCATATTATGCTTATATGATCGATAGAACGACAATTACTATACTCACTACTCTTATTATTATCAATCTAACTCATATTATTAGCCATATTATGCTTATATGATCGATAGAACGACAATTACTATACTTATTACTCTTATTATTATCAATCTAACTCGTATTATTAACCATACTATGCTAATATGATCGATAGAACGACAATTACTATACTTATTACACTCACTATTATCAATCTAACTCATATTATTAACCATATTATGCTTATATGATCGATAGAACGACAATTATTGAACTTATTACTCTTATCATTATCGATCTAACTCATATTATTAGCCATATTATGCTTATAAGATCGATAGAACGACAATTATTGTACTTATTACTCTTATCATTATCGGTCTAACTCATATTATTAGCCATATTATGCTTATATGATCGATAGAACGACAATTACTATACTTATTACTCTTATTATTATCAACCGAACTCATATGATTAGCCATATTATGCTTATATGATCGGTAGAACGACAATCACTATACTTATTACTCTTATTATTATCAATCTAACTCACGTTATTAACCATATTATGCTGATATGATCGATAGAACGACAATTACTATAATTATTACTCTTATTGTTATCAATCTAACTCATATTATTAACCATATTATGCTAATATGATCGATAGAACGACAATTACTATACTTATTACACACACTATTTTCAATCTAACTCATATTATTAACCATATTATGCTTATATGATCGATAGAACGACAATTATTGTACTTATTACTCTTATCATTATCGATCTAACTCATATTATTAGCCATATTATGCTTATATGATCGAGAGAACGACAATTATTGTACTCATTACTCTTATCATTATCGATCTAACTCATATTATTAGCCATATTATGCTTATATGATCGATAGAACGACAATTACTATACTTATTACTCTTATTATTATGAATCTAACTCATATTATTAGACATATTATGCTTATATGATCGATAGAGCTACAATTACTATACTCATTACTCTTATCATTATCAATCCAACTCATATTATTACCCATATTATGCTCATATGATCGATAGAACGACAATTACTATACTCATTACACTCACTATTATCAATCTAACTCATGTTATTAACCATATTATGCAGATATGATCGATAGCACGACATTTACTGTATTTATTACGCTTATTATTATCAACCTAACTCATATTATTAGCCATATTATGCTTATATGATCGATAGAACGACAATTAATATACTTATTACTCTTAATGTTATCAATCAAACTCATATTATTAGCCATATTATGCTTAAATGATCGATAGAACGACAATTACTATACTTATTACACTCATTATTATCAATTTAACTCATATTATTAACCATATTATGCTTATATGATCGATAGAACGACAATTATTGAACTTATTACTCTTATCATTATCGATCTAACTCATATTATTAGCCATATTATGCTTATAAGATCGATAGAACGACAATTATTGTACTTGTTACTCTTATCATTATCGATCTAACTCATATTATTAGCCATATTATGCTTATATGATCGATAGAACGACAATTACTATACTTATTACTCTTATTATTATAAATCTAACTCATATTATTAGCCATATTATGCTTATATTATCGATAGAACGACAATTACTATACTTATTACTGTTATTATTATCAATCTAACTGATATTATTAGCCATATTATGCTTATATTATCGATAGAACGACAATTACTATACTCATTACTCTTATTATTATCAATCTAACTCATATTATTAGCCATATTATGCTTATATGATCGATAGAACGACAATTACTATACTTATTACTCTTATTATTATCAACCGAACTCATATGATTAGCCATATTATGCTTATATGATCGGTAGAACGACAATCACTATACTTATTACTCTAATTATTATCAATCTAACTCACGTTATTAATCATATTATGCTAATATGATCGATAGAACGACAATTACTATACTTATAACTCTTATTGTTATCAATCTAACTCATATTATTAACCATATTATGCTAATATGATCGATAGAACGACAATTACTATACTTATTACACACACTATTATCAATCTAACTCATATTATTAACCATATTATGCTTATATGATCGATAGAACGACAATTATTGTACTTATTACTCTTATCATTATCGATCTAACTCATATTATTAGCCATATTATGCTTATATGATCGAGAGAACGACAATTATTGTACTTATTACTCTTATCATTATCGATCTAACTCATATTATTAGCCATATTATGCTTATATGATCGATAGAACGACAATTACTATACTTATTACTCTTATTATTATGAATCTAACTCATATTATTAGACATATTATGCTTATATGATCGATAGAGCTACAATTACTATACTCATTACTCTTATCATTATCAATCCAACTCATATTATTACCCATATTATGCTCATATGATCGATAGAACGACAATTACTATACTTATTACACTCACTATTATCAATCTAACTCATATTATTAACCATATTATGCAGATATGATCGATAGCACGACATTTACTATATTTATTACGCTTATTATTATCAACCTAACTCGTATTATTAGCCATATTATGCTTATATGATCGATAGAACGACAATTACTATACTTATTACTCTTATTATTATGAATCTAAGTCATATTATTAGACATATTATGCTTATATGATCGATAGAACTACAATTACTATACTCATTACTCTTATCATTATCAATCCAACTCATATTATTACCCATATTATGCTCATATGATCGATAGAACGACAATTACTATACTTATTACACTCACTATTATCAATCTAACTCATATTATTAACCATATTATGCAGATATGATCGATAGCACGACATTTACTATATTTATTACGCTTATTATTATCAACCTAACTCGTATTATTAGCCATATTATGCTTATATGATCGATAGAACGACAATTATTGTACTTATTACTCTTATCATTATCGATCTAACTCATATTATTAGCCATATTATGCTTATATGATCGATAGAACGACAATTACTATACTTATTACTCTTATTATTATGAATCTAACTCATATTATTAGACATATTATGCTTATATGATCGATAGAGCTACAATTACTATACTCATTACTCTTATCATTATCAATCCAACTCATATTATTACCCATATTATGCTCATATGATCGATAGAACGACAATTACTATACTCATTACACTCACTATTATCAATCTAACTCATGTTATTAACCATATTATGCAGATATGATCGATAGCACGACATTTACTGTATTTATTACGCTTATTATTATCAACCTAACTCATATTATTAGCCATATTATGCTTATATGATCGATAGAACGACAATTACTATACTTATTACTCTTAATGTTATCAATCAAACTCATATTATTAGCCATATTATGCTTAAATGATCGATAGAACGACAATTACTATACTTATTACACTCATTATTATCAATTTAACTCATATTATTAACCATATTATGCTTATATGATCGATAGAACGACAATTATTGAACTTATTACTCTTATCATTATCGATCTAACTCATATTATTAGCCATATTATGCTTATAAGATCGATAGAACGACAATTATTGTACTTATTACTCTTATCATTATCGATCTAACTCATATTATTAGCCATATTATGCTTATATGATCGATAGAACGACAATTACTATACTTATTACTCTTATTGTTATCAATCTAACTCATATTATTAACCATATTATGCTAATATGATCGATAGAACGACAATTACTATACTTATTACACACACTATTATCAATCTAACTCATATTATTAACCATATTATGCTTATATGATCGATAGAACGACAATTATTGTACTTATTACTCTTATCATTATCGATCTAACTCATATTATTAGCCATATTATGCTTATATGATCGAGAGAACGACAATTATTGTACTTATTACTCTTATCATTATCGATCTAACTCATATTATTAGCCATATTATGCTTATATGATCGATAGAACGACAATTACTATACTTATTACTCTTATTATTATGAATCTAACTCATATTATTAGACATATTATGCTTATATGATCGATAGAGCTACAATTACTATACTCATTACTCTTATCATTATCAATCCAACTCATATTATTACCCATATTATGCTCATATGATCGATAGAACGACAATTACTCTACTTATTACACTCACTATTATCAATCTAACTCATATTATTAACCATATTATGCAGATATGATCGATAGCACGACATTTACTATATTTATTACGCTTATTATTATCAACCTAACTCGTATTATTAGCCATATTATGCTTATATGATCGATAGAACGACAATTATTGAACTTATTACTCTTATCATTATCGATCTAACTCATATTATTAGCCATATTATGCTTATAAGATCGATAGAACGACAATTATTGTACTTATTACTCTTATCATTATCGATCTAACTCATATTATTAGCCATATTATGCTTATATGATCGATAGAACGACAATTACTATACTTATTACTCTTATTATTATAAATCTAACTCATATTATTAGCCATATTATGCTTATATTATCGATAGAACGACAATTACTATACTTATTACTGTTATTATTATCAATCTAACTCATATTATTAGCCATATTATGCTTATATTATCGATAGAACCACAATTACTTTACTCATTACTCTTATTATTATCAATCTAACTCATATTATTAGCCATATTATGCTTATATGATCGATAGAACGACAATTACTATACTTATTACTCTTATTATTATCAACCGAACTCATATGATTAGCCATATTATGCTTATATGATCGGTAGAACGACAATCACTATACTTATTACTCTTATTATTATCAATCTAACTCACGTTATTAACCATATTATGCTAATATGATCGATAGAACGACAATTACTATACTTATTACTCTTATTGTTATCAATCTAACTCATATTATTAACCATATTATGCTAATATGATCGATAGAACGACAATTACTATACTTATTACACACACTATTATCAATCTAACTCATATTATTAACCATATTATGCTTATATGATCGATAGAACGACAATTATTGTACTTATTACTCTTATCATTATCGATCTAACTCATATTATTAGCCATATTATGCTTATATGATCGAGAGAACGACAATTATTGTACTTATTACTCTTATCATTATCGATCTAACTCATATTATTAGCCATATTATGCTTATATGATCGATAGAACGACAATTACTATACTTATTACTCTTATTTTTATGAATCTAACTCATATTATTAGACATATTATGCTTATATGATCGATAGAACTACAATTACTATACTCATTACTCTTATCATTATCAATCCAACTCATATTATTACCCATATCATGCTCATATGATCGATAGAACGACAATTACTATACTCATTACACTCACTATTATCAATCTAACTCATATTATTAGCCATATTATGCAGATATGATCGATAGCACGACATTTACTGTATTTATTACGCTTATTATTATCAACCTAACTCATATTATTAGCCATATTATGCTTATATGATCGATAGAACGACAATTACTATACTTATTACTCTTATTGTTATCAATCAAACTCATATTATTAGCCATATTATGCTTAAATGATCGATAGAACGACAATTACTATACTTATTACACTCACTATTATCAATTTAACTCATATTATTAACCATATTATGCTTATATGATCGATAGAACGACAATTATTGAACTTATTACTCTTATCATTATCGATCTAACTCATATTATTAGCCATATTATGCTTATAAGATCGATAGAACGACAATTATTGTACTTATTACTCTTATCATTATCGATCTAACTCATATTATTAGCCATATTATGCTTATATGATCGATAGAACGACAATTACTATACTTATTACTCTTATTATTATAAATCTAACTCATATTATTAGCCATATTATGCTTATATTATCGATAGAACGACAATTACTATACTTATTACTGTTATTATTATCAATCTAACTCATATTATTGGCCATATTATGCTTATATTATCGATAGAACGACAATTACTTTACTCATTACTCTTATTATTATCAATCTAACTCATATTATTAGCCATATTATGCTTATATGATCGATAGAACGACAATTACTATACTTATTACTCTTATTATTATCAACCGAACTCATATGATTAGCCATATTATGCTTATATGATCGGTAGAACGACAATCACTATACTTATTACTCTTATTATTATCAATCTAACTCACGTTATTAACCATATTATGCTAATATGATCGATAGAACGACAATTACTATACTTATTACTCTTATTGTTATCAATCTAACTCATATTATTAACCATATTATGCTAATATGATCGATAGAACGACAATTACTATACTTATTACACACACTATTATCAATCTAACTCATATTATTAACCATATTATGCTTATATGATCGATAGAACGACAATTATTGTACTTATTACTCTTATCATTATCGATCTAACTCATATTATTAGCCATATTATGCTTATATGATCGAGAGAACGACAATTATTGTACTTATTACTCTTATCATTATCGATCTAACTCATATTATTAGCCATATTATGCTTATATGATCGATAGAACGACAATTACTATACTTATTACTCTTATTTTTATGAATCTAACTCATATTATTAGACATATTATGCTTATATGATCGATAGAACTACAATTACTATACTCATTACTCTTATCATTATCAATCCAACTCATATTATTACCCATATCATGCTCATATGATCGATAGAACGACAATTACTATACTCATTACACTCACTATTATCAATCTAACTCATATTATTAGCCATATTATGCAGATATGATCGATAGCACGACATTTACTGTATTTATTACGCTTATTATTATCAACCTAACTCATATTATTAGCCATATTATGCTTATATGATCGATAGAACGACAATTACTATACTTATTACTCTTATTGTTATCAATCAAACTCATATTATTAGCCATATTATGCTTAAATGATCGATAGAACGACAATTACTATACTTATTACACTCACTATTATCAATTTAACTCATATTATTAACCATATTATGCTTATATGATCGATAGAACGACAATTATTGAACTTATTACTCTTATCATTATCGATCTAACTCATATTATTAGCCATATTATGCTTATAAGATCGATAGAACGACAATTATTGTACTTATTACTCTTATCATTATCGATCTAACTCATATTATTAGCCATATTATGCTTATATGATCGATAGAACGACAATTACTATACTTATTACTCTTATTATTATAAATCTAACTCATATTATTAGCCATATTATGCTTATATTATCGATAGAACGACAATTACTATACTTATTACTGTTATTATTATCAATCTAACTCATATTATTAGCCATATTATGCTTATATGATCGATAGAACGACAATTACTGTACTTATTACCCTTATTATTATGAATCTAAGTCATATTATTAGACATATTATGCTTATATGATCGATAGAACGACAATTACTATACTTATTACTGTTATTATTATAAATCTAACTCATATTATTAGCCATATTATGCTTATATTATCGATAGAACGACAATTACTATACTTATTACTGTTATTATTATCAATCTAACTCATATTATTAGCCATATTATGCTTATATGATCGATAGAACGACAATTACTGTACTTATTACCCTTATTATTATGAATCTAAGTCATATTATTAGCCATATTATGCTTATATGATCGATAGAACGACAATTACTATACTTATTACTCTTATTGTTATCAATCAAACTCATATTATTAGCCATATTATGCTTAAATGATCGATAGACCGACAATTACTATACTTATTACTCTTATTATTATCAATCTAACTCATATTATTAGCCATATTATGCTTATATGATCGATAGAACGACAATTACTATACTCACTACTCTTATTATTATCAATCTAACTCATATTATTAGCCATATTATGCTTATATGATCGATAGAACGACAATTACTATACTTATTACTCTTATTGTTATCAATCAAACTCATATTATTAGCCATATTATGCTTAAATGATCGATAGAACGACAATTACTATACTTATTACACTCACTATTATCAATTTAACTCATATTATTAACCATATTATGCTTATATGATCGATAGAACGACAATTATTGAACTTATTACTCTTATCATTATCGATCTAACTCATATTATTAGCCATATTATGCTTATAAGATCGATAGAACGACAATTATTGTACTTATTACTCTTATCATTATCGATCTAACTCATATTATTAGCCATATTATGCTTATATGATCGATAGAACGACAATTACTATACTTATTACTCTTATTATTATGAATCTAAGTCATATTATTAGACATATTATGCTTATATGATCGATAGAACTACAATTACTATACTCATTACTCTTATCATTATCAATCCAACTCATATTATTACCCATATTATGCTCATATGATCGATAGAACGACAATTACTATACTTATTACACTCACTATTATCAATCTAACTCATATTATTAACCATATTATGCAGATATGATCGATAGCACGACATTTACTATATTTATTACGCTTATTATTATCAACCTAACTCGTATTATTAGCCATATTATGCTTATATGATCGATAGAACGACAATTATTGTACTTATTACTCTTATCATTATCGATCTAACTCATATTATTAGCCATATTATGCTTATATGATCGATAGAACGACAATTACTATACTTATTACTGTTATTATTATGAATCTAACTCATATTATTAGACATATTATGCTTATATGATCGATAGAGCTACAATTACTATACTCATTACTCTTATCATTATCAATCCAACTCATATTATTACCCATATTATGCTCATATGATCGATAGAACGACAATTACTATACTTATTACACTCACTATTATCAATCTAACTCATATTATTAACCATATTATGCAGACATGATCGATAGCACGACATTTACTATATTTATTACGCTTATTATTATCAACCTAACTCGTATTATTAGCCATATTAAGCCTATATGATCGATAGAACGACAATTACTATACTTATTACTCTTATTGTTATCAATCAAACTCATATTATTAGCCATATTATGCTTAAATGATCGATAGACCGACAATTACTATACTTATTACTCTTATTATTATCAATCTAACTCATATTATTAGCCATATTATGCTTATATGATCGATAGAACGACAATTACTATACTCACTACTCTTATTATTATCAATCTAACTCATATTATTAGCCATATTATGCTTATATGATCGATAGAACGACAATTACTATACTTATTACTCTTATTATTATCAATCTAACTCGTATTATTAACCATACTATGCTAATATGATCGATAGAACGACAATTACTATACTTATTACACTCACTATTATCAATCTAACTCATATTATTAACCATATTATGCTTATATGATCGATAGAACGACAATTATTGAACTTATTACTCTTATCATTATCGATCTAACTCATATTATTAGCCATATTATGCTTATAAGATCGATAGAACGACAATTATTGTACTTATTACTCTTATCATTATCGGTCTAACTCATATTATTAGCCATATTATGCTTATATGATCGATAGAACGACAATTACTATACTTATTACTCTTATTATTATCAACCGAACTCATATGATTAGCCATATTATGCTTATATGATCGGTAGAACGACAATCACTATACTTATTACTCTTATTATTATCAATCTAACTCACGTTATTAACCATATTATGCTGATATGATCGATAGAACGACAATTACTATAATTATTACTCTTATTGTTATCAATCTAACTCATATTATTAACCATATTATGCTAATATGATCGATAGAACGACAATTACTATACTTATTACACACACTATTATCAATCTAACTCATATTATTAACCATATTATGCTTATATGATCGATAGAACGACAATTATTGTACTTATTACTCTTATCATTATCGATCTAACTCATATTATTAGCCATATTATGCTTATATGATCGAGAGAACGACAATTATTGTACTTATTACTCTTATCATTATCGATCTAACTCATATTATTAGCCATATTATGCTTATATGATCGATAGAACGACAATTACTATACTTATTACTCTTATTATTATGAATCTAACTCATATTATTAGACATATTATGCTTATATGATCGATAGAACTACAATTACTATACTCATTACTCTTATCATTATCAATCCAACTCATATTATTACCCATATTATGCTCATATGATCGATAGAACGACAATTACTATACTCATTACGCTCACTATTATCAATGTAACTCATATTATTAACCATATTATGCAGATATGATCGATAGCACGACATTTACTGTATTTATTACGCTTATTATTATCAACCTAACTCATATTATTAGCCATATTATGCTTATATGATCGATAGAACGACAATTACTATACTTATTACTCTTATTGTTATCAATCAAACTCATATTATTGGCCATATTATGCTTAAATGATCGATAGAACGACAATTACTATACTTATTACACTCATTATTATCAATTTAACTCATATTATTAACCATATTATGCTTATATGATCGATAGAACGACAATTATTGAACTTATTACTCTTATCATTATCGATCTAACTCATATTATTAGCCATATTATGCTTATAAGATCGATAGAACGACAATTATTGTACTTATTACTCTTATCATTATCGATCTAACTCATATTATTAGCCATATTATGCTTATATGATCGATAGAACGACAATTACTATACTTATTACTCTTATTATTATAAATCTAACTCATATTATTAGCCATATTATGCTTATATTATCGATAGAACGACAATTACTATACTTATTACTGTTATTATTATCAATCTAACTCATATTATTAGCCATATTATGCTTATATTATCGATAGAACGACAATTACTATACTCATTACTCTTATTATTATCAATCTAACTCATATTATTAGCCATATTATGCTTATATGATCGATAGAACGACAATTACTATACTTATTACTCTTATTATTATCAACCGAACTCATATGATTAGCCATATTATGCTTATATGATCGGTAGAACGACAATCACTATACTTATTACTCTTATTATTATCAATCTAACTCACGTTATTAACCATATTATGCTAATATGATCGATAGAACGACAATTACTATACTTATTACTCTTATTGTTATCAATCTAACTCATATTATTAATCATACTATGCTAATATGATCGATAGAACGACAATTACTATACTTATTACACACACTATTATCAATCTAACTCATATTATTAACCATATTATGCTTATATGATCGATAGAACGACAATTATTGTACTTATTACTCTTATCATTATCGATCTAACTCATATTATTAGCCATATTATGCTTATATGATCGAGAGAACGACAATTATTGTACTTATTACTCTTATAATTATCGATCTAACTCATATTATTAGCCATATTATGCTTATATGATCGATAGAACGACAATTACTATACTTATTACTCTTACTATTATGAATCTAACTCATATTATTAGACATATTATGCTTATATGATCGATAGAGCTACAATTACTATACTCATTACTCTTATCATTATCAATCCAACTCATATTATTACCCATATTATGCTCATATGATCGATAGAACGACAATTACTATACTTATTACACTCACTATTATCAATCTAACTCATATTATTAACCATATTATGCAGATATGATCGATAGCACGACATTTACTATATTTATTACGCTTATTATTATGTACCTAACTCGTATTATTAGCCATATTATGCCTATATGATCGATAGAACGACAATTACTATACTTATTACTCTTATTGTTATCAATCAAACTCATATTATTAGCCATATTATGCTTAAATGATCGATAGACCGACAATTACTATACTTATTACTCTTATTATTATCAATCTAACTCATATTATTAGCCATATTATGCTTATATGATCGATAGAACGACAATTATTGAACTTATTACTCTTATCATTATCGATCTAACTCATATTATTAGCCATATTATGCTTATAAGATCGATAGAACGACAATTATTGTACTTATCACTCTTATCATTATCGATCTAACTCATATTATTAGCCATATTATGCTTATATGATCGATAGAACGACAATTACTATACTTACTACTCTTATTATTATAAATCTAACTCATATTATTAGCCATATTATGCTTATATTATCGATAGAACGACAATTACTATACTTATTACTGTTATTATTATCAATCTAACTCATATTATTAGCCATATTATGCTTATATTATCGATAGAACGACAATTACTATACTCATTACTCTTATTATTATCAATCTAACTCATATTATTAGCCATATTATGCTTATATGATCGATAGAACGACAATTACTATACTTATTACTCTTATTATTATCAACCGAACTCATATGATTAGCCATATTATGCTTATATGATCGGTAGAACGACAATCACTATACTTATTACTCTTATTATTATCAATCTAACTCACGTTATTAACCATATTATGCTAATATGATCGATAGAACGACAATTACTATACTTATTACTCTTATTGTTATCAATCTAACTCATATTATTAACCATATTATGCTAATATGATCGATAGAACGACAATTACTATACTTATTACACACACTATTATCAATCTAACTCATATTATTAACCATATTATGCTTATATGATCGATAGAGCGACAATTATTGTACTTATTACTCTTATCATTATCGATCTAACTCATATTATTAGCCATATTATGCTTATATGATCGAGAGAACGACAATTATTGTACTTATTACTCTTATCATTATCGATCTAACTCATATTATTAGCCATATTATTCTTATATGATCGATAGAACGACAATTACTATACTTATTACTCTTATTATTATGAATCTAACTCATATTATTAGACATATTATGCTTATATGATCGATAGAACTACAATTACTATACTCATTACTCTTATCATTATCAATCCAACTCATATTATTACCCATATTATGCTCATATGATCGATAGAACGACAATTACTATACTCATTACACTCACTATTATCAATCTAACTCATATTATTAACCATATTATGCAGATATGATCGATAGCACGACATTTACTGTATTTATTACGCTTATTATTATCAACCTAACTCATATTATTAGCCATATTATGCTTATATGATCGATAGAACGACAATTACTATACTTATTACTCTTATTGTTATCAATCAAACTCATATTATTAGCCATATTATGCTTAAATGATCGATAGAACGACAATTACTATACTTATTACACTCACTATTATCAATTTAACTCATATTATTAACCATATTATGCTTATATGATCGATAGAACGACAATTATTGAACTTATTACTCTTATCATTATCGATCTAACTCATATTATTAGCCATATTATGCTTATAAGATCGATAGAACGACAATTATTGTACTTATTACTCTTATCATTATCGATCTAACTCATATTATTAGCCATATTATGCTTATATGATCGATAGAACGACAATTACTATACTTATTACTCTTATTGTTATCAATCTAACTCATATTATTAGCCATATTATGCTTATATGATCGATAGAACGACAATTACTATACTCACTACTCTTATTATTATCAATCTAACTCATATTATTAGCCATATTATGCTTATATTATCGATAGAACGGAATTACTATACTCATTACACTTATTATTATCAATCTAACTCAAATTATTAGCCATATTATGCTTATATGATCGATAGAACGACAATTACTATACTTATTACTCTTATTATTATCAATCTAACTCATGTTATTAACCATATTATGCTAATATGATCGATAGAACGACAATTACTATACTTATTACTCTTATTGTTATCAATCTAACTCATATTATTAACCATATTATGCTAATATGATCGATAGAACGACAATTACTATACTTATTACTCTCACTATTATCAATCTAACTCATATTATTAACCATATTATGCTTATATGATCGATAGAACGACAATTATTGAACTTATTACTCTTATCATTATCGATCTAACTCATATTATTAGCCATATTATGCTTATAAGATCGATAGAACGACAATTATTGTACTTATTACTCTTATCATTATCGATCTAACTCATATTATTCGCCATATTATGCTTATATGATCGATAGAACGACAATTACTATACTTATTACTCTTATTATTAGAAATCTAACTCATATTATTAGCCATATTATGCTTATATTATCGATAGAACGACAATTACTTTACTTATTACTGTTATTATTATCAATCTAACTCATATTATTAGCCATATTATGCTTATATTATCGATAGAACGACAATTACTATACTTATTACTCTTATTATTATCAATCTAACTCATATTATTAGCCATATTATGCTTATATTATCGATAGAACGACAATTACTATACTCATTACACTCACTATTATCAATCTAACTCATATTATTAACCATATTATGCAGATATGATCGATAGCACGACATTTACTATATTTATTACGCTTATTATTATCAACCTAACTCATATTATTAGCCATATTATGCTTATATGATCGATAGAACGACAATTACTATACTTATTACTCTTATTGTTATCAATCTAACTCATATTATTAGCCATATTATGCTTATATGATCGATAGAACGACAATTACTATACTCACTACTATTATTATTATCAATCTAACTCATATTATTAGCCATATTATGCTTATATGATCGATAGAACGACAATTACTATACTTATTACTCTTATTATTATCAATCTAACTCATATTATTAACCATATTATGCTAATATGATCGATAGAACGACAATTACTATACTTATTACACTCACTATTATCAATCTAACTCATATTATTAACCATATTATGCAGATATGATCGATAGCACGACATTTACTATACCTATTACTGTTATTATTATCAATCTAACACATATTATTAGCCATATCATGCTTATATTATCGATAGAACGACAATTACTATACTCATTACACTCACTATTATCAATCTAACTCATATTATTAACCATATGATGCAGATATGATCGATAGCACGACATTTACTATATTTATTACGCTTATTATTATCAACCTAACTCATATTATTAGCCATATTATGCTTATATGATCGATAGAACGACAATTACTGTACTTATTACTCTTATTGTTATCAATCTAACTCATATTATTAGCCATATTATGCTTATATGATCGATAGAACGACAATTACTATACTCACTACTCTTATTATTATCAATCTAACTCATATTATTAGCCATATTATGCTTATATGATCGATAGAACGACAATTACTATACTTATTACTCTTATTATTATCAATCTAACTCATATTATTAGCCATATTATGCTTATATTATCGATAGAACGACAATTACTATACTCATTACACTCACTATTATCAATCTAACTCATATTATTAACCATATTATGCAGATATGATCGATAGCACGACATTTACTATATTTATTACGCTTATTATTACCAACCTAACTCATATTATTAGCCATATTATGCTTATATGATCGATAGAACGACAATTACTATACTTATTACTCTTATTGTTATCAATCTAACTCATATTATTAGCCATATTATGTTTATATGATCGATAGAACGACAATTACTATACTCACTACTCTTATTATTATCAATCTAACTCATATTATTAGCCATATTATGCTTATATGATCGATAGAACGACAATTACTATACTTATTACTCTTATTATTATCAATCTAACTCATATTATTAACCATATTATGCTAATATGATCGATAGAACGACAATTACTATACTTATTACACTCACTATTATCAATCTAACTCATATTATTAACCATATTATGCAGATATGATCGATAGCACGACATTTACTATACTTATTACTGTTATTATTATCAATCTAACACATATTATTAGCCATATCATGCTTATATTATCGATAGAACGACAATTACTATACTCATTACACTCACTATTATCAATCTAACTCATATTATTAACCATATGATGCAGATATGATCGATAGCACGACATTTACTATATTTATTACGCTTATTATTATCAACCTAACTCATATTATTAGCCATATTATGCTTATATGATCGATAGAACGACAATTACTGTACTTATTACTCTTATTGTTATCAATCTAACTCATATTATTAGCCATATTATGCTTATATGATCGATAGAACGACAATTACTATACTCACTACTCTTATTATTATCAATCTAACTCATATTATTAGCCATATTATGCTTATATGATCGATAGAACGACAATTACTATACTTATTACTCTTATTATTATCAATCTAACTCATATTATTAGCCATATTATGCTTATATTATCGATAGAACGACAATTACTATACTCATTACACTCACTATTATCAATCTAACTCATATTATTAACCATATTATGCAGATATGATCGATAGCACGACATTTACTATATTTATTACGCTTATTATTACCAACCTAACTCATATTATTAGCCATATTATGCTTATATGATCGATAGAACGACAATTACTATACTTATTACTCTTATTGTTATCAATCTAACTCATATTATTAGCCATATTATGCTTATATGATCGATAGAACGACAATTACTATACTCACTACTCTTATTATTATCAATCTAACTCATATTATTAGCCATATTATGCTTATATGATCGATAGAACGACAATTACTATACTTATTACTCTTATTATTATCAATCTAACTCATATTATTAACCATATTATGCTAATATGATCGATAGAACGACAATTACTATACTTATTACACTCACTATTATCAATCTAACTCATATTATTAACCATATTATGCAGATATGATCGATAGCACGACATTTACTATACTTATTACTCGTAATATTATCAACCTAACTCATATTGTTAGCCATATTATGCTTATATGATCGATAGAAAGACAATCACTATACTTATTACTCTTATTATTATCTACCTAACTCATATTATTAGCCATATTATGCTTATATTATCGATAGAACGACAATTACTATACTTATTACTCTTATTATTATAAATCTAACTCATATTATTAGCCACATTATGCTTATATGATCGATAGAACGACAATTACTGAACTCATTACTCTTATTATTATCAATCTAACTCATATTATTAGCCATATTATGCTTAAATGATCGATAGAACGACAATTACTATACTTATTACTCTTATTATTATCTACCTAACTCATATTATTAGCCATATTATGCTTATATTATCGATAGAACGACAATTACTATACTTATTACGCTTATTATTATCAATCTAACTCATATTATTAGCCATATTATGCTTATATGATCGATAGAACGAGAATTACTATACTCACTACTCTTAGTATTATCAATCTAACTCATATTATTAGCCATATTATGCTTATATTATCGATAGAACGGAATTACTATACTCATTACACTTATTATTATCAATCTAACTCAAATTATTAGCCATATTATGCTTATATGATCGATAGAACGACAATTACTATACTTATTACTCTTATTATTATCAATCTAACTCATGTTATTAACCATATTATGCTAATATGATCGATAGAACGACAATTACTATACTTATTACTCTTATTGTTATCAATCTAACTCATATTATTAACCATATTATGCTAATATGATCGATAGAACGACAATTACTATACTTATTACACTCACTATTATCAATCTAACTCATATTATTAACCATATTATGCTTATATGATCGATAGAACGACAATTATTGAACTTATTACTCTTATCATTATCGATCTAACTCATATTATTAGCCATATTATGCTTATAAGATCGATAGAACGACAATTATTGTACTTATTACTCTTATCATTATCGATCTAACTCATATTATTCGCCATATTATGCTTATATGATCGATAGAACGACAATTACTATACTTATTACTCTTATTATTAGAAATCTAACTCATATTATTAGCCATATTATGCTTATATTATCGATAGAACGACAATTACTATACTTATTACTGTTATTATTATCAATCTAACTCATATTATTAGCCATATTATGCTTATATTATCGATAGAACGACAATTACTATACTTATTACTCTTATTATTATCAATCTAACTCATATTATTAGCCATATTATGCTTATATTATCGATAGAACGACAATTACTATACTCATTACACTCACTATTATCAATCTAACTCATATTATTAACCATATTATGCAGATATGATCGATAGCACGACATTTACTATATTTATTACGCTTATTATTATCAACCTAACTCATATTATTAGCCATATTATGCTTATATGATCGATAGAACGACAATTACTATACTTATTACTCTTATTGTTATCAATCTAACTCATATTATTAGCCATATTATGCTTATATGATCGATAGAACGACAATTACTATACTCACTACTCTTATTATTATCAATCTAACTCATATTATTAGCCATATTATGCTTATATGATCGATAGAACGACAATTACTATACTTATTACTCTTATTATTATCAATCTAACTCATATTATTAACCATATTATGCTAATATGATCGATAGAACGACAATTACTATACTTATTACACTCACTATTATCAATCTAACTCATATTATTAACCATATTATGCAGATATGATCGATAGCACGACATTTACTATACTTATTACTCGTAATATTATCAACCTAACTCATATTGTTAGCCATATTATGCTTATATGATCGATAGAAAGACAATCACTATACTTATTACTCTTATTATTATCTACCTAACTCATATTATTAGCCATATTATGCTTATATTATCGATAGAACGACAATTACAATACTTATTACTCTTATTATTATCTACCTAACTCATATTATTAGCCATATTATGCTTATATTATCGATAGAACGACAATTACTATACTTATTACGCTTATTATTATCTACCTAACTCATATTATTAGCCATATTATGCTTATATTATCGATAGAACGACAATTACTATACTTATTACGCTTATTATTATCAATCTAACTCATATTATTAGCCATATTATGCTTATATGATCGATAGAACGAGAATTACTATACTCACTACTCTTAGTATTATCAATCTAACTCATATTATTAGCCATATTATGCTTATATTATCGATAGAACGGAATTACTATACTCATTACACTTATTATTATCAATCTAACTCAAATTATTACCCATATTATGCTTATATGATCGATAGAACGACAATTACTATACTTATTACTCTTATTATTATCAATCTAACTCATGTTATTAACCATATTATGCTAATATGATCGATAGAACGACAATTACTATACTTATTACACTCACTATTATCAATCTAACTCATATTATTAACCATATTATGCTTATATGATCGATAGAACGACAATTATTGAACTTATTACTCTTATCATTATCGATCTAACTCATATTATTAGCCATATTATGCTTATAAGATCGATAGAACGACAATTATTGTACTTATTACTCTTATCATTATCGACCTAACTCATATTATTCGCCATATTATGCTTATATGATCGATAGAACGACAATTACAATACTTATTACTCTTATTATTAGAAATCTAACTCATATTATTAGCCATATTATGCTTATATTATCGATAGAACGACAATTACTATACTTATTACTGTTATTATTATCAATCTAACTCATATTATTAACCATATGATGCAGATATGATCGATAGCACGACATTTACTATATTTATTACGCTTATTATTATCAACCTAACTCATATTATTAGCCATATTATGCTTATATGATCGATAGAACGACAATTACTATACTTATTACTCTTATTGTTATCAACCTAACTCATATTATTAGCCATATTATGCTTATATGATCGATAGAACGACAATTACTATACTCACTACTCTGATTATTATCAATCTAACTCATATTATTAGCCATATTATGCTTATATGATCGATAGAACGACAATTACTATACGTATTACTCTTATTATTATCAATCTAACTCATATTATTAGCCATATTATGCTTATATGATCGATAGAACGACAATTACTATACTCACTACTCTTATTATTATCAATCTAACTCATATTATTAGCCATATTATGCTTATATGATCGATAGAACGACAATTACTATACGTATTACTCTTATTATTATCAATCTAACTCATATTATTAGCCATATTATGCTTATATTATCGATAGAACGACAATTACTATACTCATTACACTCACTATTATCAATCTAACTCATATTATTAACCATATTATGCAGATATGATCGATAGCACGACAATTACTATACTTATTACTCTTATTATTATAAATCTAACTCATATTATTAGCCATATTATGCTTATATGATCGATAGAACGACAATTGCTGTACTCATTACTCTTATTATTATCAATCTAACTCATATTATTAGCCATATTATGCTTAAATGATCGATAGAACGACAATTACTATACTTATTACTCTTATTATTATCTACCTAACTCATATTATTAGCCATATTATGCTTATATTATCGATAGAACGACAATTACTATACTTCTTACGCTTATTATTATCAATCTAACTCATATTATTAGCTATATTATGCTTATATGATCGATAGAACGAGAATTACTATACTCACTACTCTTAGTATTATCAATCTAACTCATATTATTAGCCATATTATGCTTATATTATCGATAGAACGGGATTACTATACTCATTACTCTTATTATTATCAATCTAACTCAAATTATTAGCCATATTATGCTTATATGATCGATAGAACGACAATTACTATACGTATTACTCTTATTATTATCAATCTAACTCATATTATTAGCCATATTATGCTTATATTATCGATAGAACGACAATTACTATACTCATTACACTCACTATTATCAATCTAACTCATATTATTAACCATATTATGCAGATATGATCGATAGCACGACAATTACTATACTTATTACTCTTATTATTATAAATCTAACTCATATTATTAGCCATATTATGCTTATATGATCGATAGAACGACAATTGCTGTACTCATTACTCTTATTATTATCAATCTAACTCATATTATTAGCCATATTATGCTTAAATGATCGATAGAACGACAATTACTATACTTATTACTCTTATTATTATCTACCTAACTCATATTATTAGCCATATTATGCTTATATTATCGATAGAACGACAATTACTATACTTCTTACGCTTATTATTATCAATCTAACTCATATTATTAGCTATATTATGCTTATATGATCGATAGAACGAGAATTACTATACTCACTACTCTTAGTATTATCAATCTAACTCATATTATTAGCCATATTATGCTTATATTATCGATAGAACGGGATTACTATACTCATTACTCTTATTATTATCAATCTAACTCAAATTATTAGCCATATTATGCTTATATGATCGATAGAACGACAATTACTATACTTATTACTCTTATTATTATCAACCTAACTCATATTATTAGCCATATTATGCTTATATGATCGATAGAACGACAATCACTATACTTATTACTCTTATTATTATCAATCTAACTCACGTTATTAACCATATTATGCTAATATGATCGATAGAACGACAATTACTATACTTATTACACTCACTATTATCGATCTAACTCATATTATTAGCCATATTATGCTTATATGATCGATAGAACGACAATTATTGTACTTATTACTCTTATCATTATCGATCTAACTCATATTATTAGCCATATTATGCTTATATGATCGATAGAACGACAATTATTGTACTCATTGCTCTTATTATCATCAATCTAACTCATATTATTAACCATATTATGCAATTATGATCGATAGGACGACAATTACTATACTTATTACACTTATTATTATCAATCTACCTAATATTATTAGCCATATTATGCTTACATGATCGATAGTACGACAACTACTATACTCATTGCTCTTATTATTATCAATCTAACTCATATTATTAAACATATTATGCAGATATGATCGATAGAACGACAATTACTATACTCATTACTCTTATTATTAACAATCTAACTCATGCTATTAGCCATATTATGCTTATATGATCGATATAACGACAATTACTATACTTATTACTCTTATTATTATCAATCTAACTCATATTATTAACCATATTATGCAGATATGATCGATAGAACGACAATTACTATACTTATTACTGTTATTATTATCAATCTAACTCATATTATTAGCCATATTATGCTTATATTATCGATAGAACGACAATTACTATACTTATTACGCTTATTATTATCAATCTAACTCATATTATTAGCCATATTATGCTTATATGATCGATAGAACGAGAATTACTATACTCACTACTCTTAGTATTATCAATCTAACTCATATTATTAGCCATATTATGCTTATATTATCGATAGAACGGGATTACTATACTCATTACTCTTATTATTATCAATCTAACTCAAATTATTAGCCATATTATGCTTACATGATCGATAGAACGACAATTACTATACTTATTACTCTTATTATTATCAACCTAACTCATATTATTAGCCATATTATGCTTATATGATCGATAGAACGACAATCACTATACTTATTACTCTTATTATTATCAACCTAACTCATATTATTAGCCATATTATGCTTATATGATCGATAGAACGACAATCACTATACTTATTACTCTTATTATTATCAATCTAACTCACGTTATTAACCATATTATGCTAATATGATCGATAGAACGACAATTACTATACTTATTACACTCACTATTATCGATCTAACTCATATTATTAGCCATATTATGCTTATATGATCGATAGAACGACAATTATTGTACTTATTACTCTTATCATTATCGATCTAACTCATATTATTAGCCATATTATGCTTATATGATCGATAGAACGACAATTACTATACTTATTACTCTTATTATTATGAATCTAACTCATATTATTAGCCATATTATGCTTATATTATCGATAGAACGACAATTACTATACTTATTACGCTTATTATTATCAATCTAACTCATATTATTAGCCATATTATGCTTATATGATCGATAGAACGACAATTACTATACTTATTACTCTTATTATTATGAATCTAACTCATATTATTAGCCATATTATGCTTATATTATCGATAGAACGACAATTACTATACTTATTACGCTTATTATTATCAATCTAACTCATATTATTAGCCATATTATGCTTATATGATCGATAGAACGAGAATTACTATACTCACTACTCTTAGTGTTATCAATCTAACTCATATTATTAGCCATATTATGCGTATATTATCGATAGAACGACAATTACTATACTTATTACTCTTATTATTATCAATCTAACTCATGTTATTAACCATATTATGCTAATATGATCGATAGAACGACAATTACTATACTTATTACGCTTATTATTATCAATCTAACTCATATTATTAGCCATATTATGCTTATATGATCGATAGAACGAGAATTACTATACTCACTACTCTTAGTATTATCAATCTAACTCATATTATTAGCCATATTATGCTTATATTATCGATAGAACGACAATTACTATACTTATTACTGTTATTATTATCAATCTAACTCATATTATTAGCCATATTATGCTTATATGATCGATAGAACGAGAATTACTAGACTCACTACTCTTAGTATTATCAATCTAACTCATATTATTAGCCATATTATGCTTATATTATCGATAGAACGACAATTACTATACTTATTACTGTTATTATTATCAATCTAACTCATATTATTAGCCATATTGTGCTTATATGATCGATAGAACGACAATTACTATACTTATGACTCCTATTATTATAAATCTAACTCATATTATTAGCCATATTATGCTTATATTATCGATAGAACGGAATTACTATACTCATTACACTTATTATTATCAATCTAACTCAAATTATTAGCCATATTATGCTTATATGATCGATAGAACGACAATTACTATACTTATTACTCTTATTATTATCAATCTAACTCATGTTATTAACCATATTATGCTAATATGATCGATAGAACGACAATTACTATACTTATTACTCTTATTGTTATCAATCTAACTCATATTATTAACAATATTATGCTAATATGATCGATAGAACGACAATTACTATACTTATTACACTCACTATTATCAATCTAACTCATATTATTAACCATATTATGCTTATATGATCGATAGAACGACAATTATTGAACTTATTACTCTTATCATTATCGATCTAACTCATATTATTAGCCATATTATGCTTATAAGATCGATAGAACGACAATTATTGTACTTATTACTCTTATCATTATCGATCTAACTCATATTATTCGCCATATTATGCTTATATGATCGATAGAACGACAATTACTATACTTATTACTCTTATTATTAGAAATCTAACTCATATTATTAGCCATATTATGCTTATATTATCGATAGAACGACAATTACTATACTTATTACTGTTATTATTATCAATCTAACTCATATTATTAGCCATATTATGCTTATATTATCGATAGAACGACAATTACTATACTTATTACTCTTATTATTATCAATCTAACTCATATTATTAGCCATATTATGCTTATATTATCGATAGAACGACAATTACTATACTCATTACACTCACTATTATCAATCTAACTCATATTATTAACCATATTATGCAGATATGATCGATAGCACGACATTTACTATATTTATTACGCTTATTATTATCAACCTAACTCATATTATTAGCCATATTATGCTTATATTATCGATAGAACGACAATTACTATACTTATTACTCTTATTATTATCTACCTCACTCATATTATTAGCCATATTATGCTTATATTATCGATAGAACGACAATTACTATACTTATTACGCTTATTATTATCTACCTAACTCATATTATTAGCCATATTATGCTTATATTATCGATAGAACGACAATTACTATACTTATTACGCTTATTATTATCAATCTAACTCATATTATTAGCCATATTATGCTTATATGATCGATAGAACGAGAATTACTATACTCACTACTCTTAGTATTATCAATCTAACTCATATTATTAGCCATATTATGCTTATATTATCGATAGAACGGAATTACTATACTCATTACACTTATTATTATCAATCTAACTCAAATTATTAGCCATATTATGCTTATATGATCGATAGAACGACAATTACTATACTTATTACTCTTATTATTATCAATCTAACTCATGTTATTAACCATATTATGCTAATATGATCGATAGAACGACAATTACTATACTTATTACTGTTATTATTATCAATCTAACTCATATTATTAGCCATATTATGCTTATATTATCGATAGAACGACAATTACTATACTTATTACTCTTATTATTATCAACCGAACTCATATGATTAGCCATATTATGCTTATATGATCGGTAGAACGACAATCACTATACTTATTACTCTTATTATTATCAATCTAACTCACGTTATTAACCATATTATGCTAATATGATCGATAGAACGACAATTACTATACTTATTACTCTTATTGTTATCAATCTAACTCATATTATTAACCATATTATGCTAATATGATCGATAGAACGACAATTACTATACTTATTACACACACTATTATCAATCTAACTCATATTATTAACCATATTATGCTTATATGATCGATAGAACGACAATTATTGTACTTATTACTCTTATCATTATCGATCTAACTCATATTATTAGCCATATTATGCTTATATGATCGAGAGAACGACAATTATTGTACTTATTACTCTTATCATTATCGATCTAACTCATATTATTAGCCATATTATTCTTATATGATCGATAGAACGACAATTACTATACTTATTACTCTTATTATTATGAATCTAACTCATATTATTAGACATATTATGCTTATATGATCGATAGAACTACAATTACTATACTCATTACTCTTATCATTATCAATCCAACTCATATTATTACCCATATTATGCTCATATGATCGATAGAACGACAATTACTATACTCATTACACTCACTATTATCAATCTAACTCATATTATTAACCATATTATGCAGATATGATCGATAGCACGACATTTACTGTATTTATTACGCTTATTATTATCAACCTAACTCATATTATTAGCCATATTATGCTTATATGATCGATAGAACGACAATTACTATACTTATTACTCTTATTGTTATCAATCAAACTCATATTATTAGCCATATTATGCTTAAATGATCGATAGAACGACAATTACTATACTTATTACACTCACTATTATCAATTTAACTCATATTATTAACCATATTATGCTTATATGATCGATAGAACGACAATTATTGAACTTATTACTCTTATCATTATCGATCTAACTCATATTATTAGCCATATTATGCTTATAAGATCGATAGAACGACAATTATTGTACTTATTACTCTTATCATTATCGATCTAACTCATATTATTAGCCATATTATGCTTATATGATCGATAGAACGACAATTACTATACTTATTACTCTTATTATTATAAATCTAACTCATATTATTAGCCATATTATGCTTATATTATCGATAGAACGACAATTACTATACTTATTACTGTTATTATTATCAATCTAACTCATATTATTAGCCATATTATGCTTATATGATCGATAGAACGACAATTACTATACTTATTACTCTTATTATTATCAACCTAACTCATATTATTAGCCATATTATGCTTATATTATCGATAGAACGACAATCACTATATTAATTACTCTTATTATTATCTACCTAACTCATATTATTAGCCATATTATGCTTATATTATCGATAGAACGACAATTACTATACTTATTACTCTTATTATTATAAATCTAACTCATATTATTAGCCATATTATGCTTATATGATCGATAGAACGACAATTACTGTACTCATTGCTCTTATTATTATCAATCTAACTCATATTATTAGCCATATTATGCTTAAATGATCGATAGAACGACAATTACTATACTTATTACTCTTATTATTATCTACCTAACTCATATTATTAGCCATATTATGCTTATATTATCGATAGAACGACAATTACTATACTTATTACGCTTATTATTATCAATCTAACTCATATTATTAGCCATATTATGCTTATATGATCGATAGAACGAGAATTATTGTACTTATTACTCTTATCATTATCGATCTAACTCATATTATTCGCCATATTATGCTTATATGATCGATAGAACGACAATTACTATACTTATTACTCTTATTATTAGAAATCTAACTCATATTATTAGCCATATTATGCTTATATTATCGATAGAACGACAATTACTATACTTATTACTGTTATTATTATCAATCTAACTCATATTATTAGCCATATTATGCTTATATTATCGATAGAACGACAATTACTATACTTATTACTCTTATTATTAGAAATCTAACTCATATTATTAGCCATATTATGCTTATATTATCGATAGAACGACAATTACTATACTTATTACTGTTATTATTATCAATCTAACTCATATTATTAGCCATATTATGCTTATATTATCGATAGAACGACAATTACTATACTTATTACTCTTATTATTATCAATCTAACTCATATTATTAGCCATATTATGCTTATATTATCGATAGAACGACAATTACTATACTCATTACACTCACTATTATCAATCTAACTCATATTATTAACCATATTATGCAGATATGATCGATAGCACGACATTTACTATATTTATTACGCTTATTATTATCAACCTAACTCATATTATTAGCCATATTATGCTTATATTATCGATAGAACGACAATTACTATACTTATTACTCTTATTATTATCTACCTAACTCATATTATTAGCCATATTATGCTTATATTATCGATAGAACGACAATTACTATACTTATTACGCTTATTATTATCTACCTAACTCATATTATTAGCCATATTATGCTTATATTATCGATAGAACGACAATTACTATACTTATTACGCTTATTATTATCAATCTAACTCATATTATTAGCCATATTATGCTTATATGATCGATAGAACGAGAATTACTATACTCACTACTCTTAGTATTATCAATCTAACTCATATTATTAGCCATATTATGCTTATATTATCGATAGAACGGAATTACTATACTCATTACACTTATTATTATCAATCTAACTCAAATTATTAGCCATATTATGCTTATATGATCGATAGAACGACAATTACTATACTTATTACTCTTATTATTATCAATCTAACTCATGATATTAACCATATTATGCTAATATGATCGATAGAACGACAATTACTATACTTATTACTGTTATTATTTTCAATCTAACTCATATTATTAGCCATATTATGCTTATGTTATCGATAGAACGACAATTACTATACTTATTACTCTTATTATTATCAACCGAACTCATATGATTAGCCATATTATGCTTATATGATCGGTAGAACGACAATCACTATACTTATTACTCTTATTATTATCAATCTAACTCACGTTATTAACCATATTATGCTAATATGATCGATAGAACGACAATTGCTATACTTATTACTCTTATTGTTATCAATCTAACTCATATTATTAACCATATTATGCTAATATGATCGATAGAACGACAATTACTATACTTATTACACACACTATTATCAATCTAACTCATATTATTAACCTTATTATGCTTATATGATCGATAGAACGACAATTATTGTACTTATTACTCTTATCATTATCGATCTAACTCATATTATTAGCCATATTATGCTTATATGATCGAGAGAACGACAATTATTGTACTTATTACTCTTATCATTATCGATCTAACTCATATTATTAGCCATATTATTCTTATATGATCGATAGAACGACAATTACTATACTTATTACTCTTATTATTATGAATCTAACTCATATTATTAGACATATTATGCTTATATGATCGATAGAACTACAATTACTATACTCATTACTCTTATCATTATCAATCCAACTCATATTATTACCCATATTATGCTCATATGATCGATGGAACGACAATTACTATACTCATTACACTCACTATTATCAATCTAACTCATATTATTAGCCATATTATGCTTAAATGATCGATAGAACGACAATTACTATACTTATTACACTCACTATTATCAATTTAACTCATATTATTAACCATATTATGCTTATATGATCGATAGAACGACAATTATTGAACTTATTACTCTTATCATTATCGATCTAACTCATATTATTAGCCATATTATGCTTATAAGATCGATAGAACGACAATTATTGTACTTATTACTCTTATCATTATCGATCTAACTCATATTATTAGCCATATTATGCTTATATGATCGATAGAACGACAATTACTATACTTATTACGCTTATTATTATCAATCTAACTCATATTATTAGCCATATTATGCTTAAATGATCGATAGAACGACAATTACTATACTTATTACACTCACTATTATCAATTTAACTCATATTATTAACCATATTATGCTTATATGATCGATAGAACGACAATTATTGAACTTATTACTCTTATTATTATCAATCTAACTCATATTATTAGCCATATTATGCTTAAATGATCGATAGAACGACAATTACTATACTTATTACTCTTATTATTATCTACCTAACTCATATTATTAGCCATATTATGCTTATATTATCGATAGAACGACAATTACTATACTTATTACGCTTATTATTATCAATCTAACTCATATTATTAGCCATATTATGCTTATATGATCGATAGAACGAGAATTACTATACTCACTACTCTTAGTATTATCAATCTAACTCATATTATTAGCCATATTATGCTTATATTATCGATAGAACGGGATTACTATACTCATTACTCTTATTATTATCAATCTAACTCAAATTATTAGCCATATTATGCTTATATGATCGATAGAACGACAATTACTATACTTATTACTCTTATTATTATCAACCTAACTCATATTATTAGCCATATTATGCTTATATGATCGATAGAACGACAATCACTATACTTATTACTCTTATTATTATCAATCTAACTCACGTTATTAACCATATTATGCTAATATGATCGATAGAACGACAATTACTATACTTATTACACTCACTATTATCGATCTAACTCATATTATTAGCCATATTATGCTTATATGATCGATAGAACGACAATTATTGTACTTATTACTCTTATCATTATCGATCTAACTCATATTATTAGCCATATTATGCTTATATGATCGATAGAACGACAATTACTATACTTATTACTCTTATTATTATGAATCTAACTCATATTATTAGCCATATTATGCTTATATTATCGATAGAACGACAATTACTATACTTATTACGCTTATCATTATCAATCTAACTCATATTATTAGCCATATTATGCTTATATGATCGATAGAACGACAATTACTATACTTATTACTCTTATTATTATGAATCTAACTCATATTATTAGCCATATTATGCTTATATTATCGATAGAACGACAATTACTATACTTATTACGCTTATTATTATCAATCTAACTCATATTATTAGCCATATTATGCTTATATGATCGATAGAACGAGAATTACTATACTCACTACTCTTAGTGTTATCAATCTAACTCATATTATTAGCCATATTATGCGTATATTATCGATAGAACGACAATTACTATACTTATTACTCTTATTATTATCAATCTAACTCATGTTATTAACCATATTATGCTAATATGATCGATAGAACGACAATTACTATACTTATTACTCTTATTGTTATCAATCTAACTCATATTATTAACCATATTATGCTAATATGATCGATAGAACGACAATTACTATACTTATTACACTCACTATTATCAATCTAACTCATATTATTAACCATATTATGCTTATATGATCGATAGAACGACAATTATTGAACTTATTACTCTTATCATTATCGATCTAACTCATATTATTAGCCATATTATGCTTATAAGATCGATAGAACGACAATTATTGTACTAATTACTCTTATCATTATCGATCTAACTCATATTATTCGCCATATTATGCTTATATGATCGATAGAACGACAATTACTATACTTATTACTCTTATTATTAGAAATCTAACTCATATTATTAGCCATATTATGCTTATATTATCGATAGAACGACAATTACTATACTTATTACTGTTATTATTATCAATCTAACACATATTATTAGCCATATCATGCTTATATTATCGATAGAACGACAATTACTATACTCATTACACTCACTATTATCAATCTAACTCATATTATTAACCATATGATGCAGATATGATCGATAGCACGACATTTACTATATTTATTACGCTTATTATTATCAACCTAACTCATATTATTAGCCATATTATGCTTATATGATCGATAGAACGACAATTACTGTACTTATTACTCTTATTGTTATCAATCTAACTCATATTATTAGCCATATTATGCTTATATGATCGATAGAACGACAATTACTATACTCACTACTCTTATTATTATCAATCTAACTCATATTATTAGCCATATTATGCTTATATGATCGATAGAACGACAATTACTATACTTATTACTCTTATTATTATCAATCTAACTCATATTATTAGCCATATTATGCTTATATTATCGTAAGAACGACAATTACTATACTCACTACTCTTATTATTATCAATCTAACTCATATTATTAGCCATATTATGCTTATATGAATCGATAGAACGACAATTACTATACTTATTACTCTTATTGTTATCAATCTAACTCATATTATTAGCCATATTATGCTTATATGATCGATAGAACGACAATTACTATACTCACTACTCTTATTATTATCAATCTAACTCATATTATTAGCCATATTATGCTTATATTATCGATAGAACGGAATTACTATACTCATTACACTTATTATTATCAATCTAACTCAAATTATTAGCCATATTATGCTTATATGATCGATAGAACGACAATTACTATACTTATTACTCTTATTATTATCAATCTAACTCATGTTATTAACCATATTATGCTAATATGATCGATAGAACGACAATTACTATACTTATTACTCTTATTGTTATCAATCTAACTCATATTATTAACCATATTATGCTAATATGATCGATAGAACGACAATTACTATACTTATTACTCTCACTATTATCAATCTAACTCATATTGTTAACCATATTATGCTTATATGATCGATAGAACGACAATTATTGAACTTATTACTCTTATCATTATCGATCTAACTCATATTATTAGCCATATTATGCTTATAAGATCGATAGAACGACAATTATTGTACTTATTACTCTTATCATTATCGATCTAACTCATATTATTCGCCATATTATGCTTATATGATCGATAGAACGACAATTACTATACTTATTACTCTTATTATTATCTACCTAACTCATATTATTAGCCATATTATGCTTATATTATCGATAGAACGACAATTACTATACTTATTACGCTTATTATTATCTACCTAACTCATATTATTAGCCATATTATGCTTATATTATCGATAGAACGACAATTACTATACTTATTACGCTTATTATTATCAATCTAACTCATATTATTAGCCATATTATGCTTATATGATCGATAGAACGAGAATTACTATACTCACTACTCTTAGTATTATCAATCTAACTCATATTATTAGCCATATTATGCTTATATTATCGATAGAACGGAATTACTATACTCATTACACTTATTATTATCAATCTAACTCAAATTATTAGCCATATTATGCTTATATGATCGATAGAACGACAATTACTATACTTATTACTCTTATTATTATCAATCTAACTCATGTTATTAACCATATTATGCTAATATGATCGATAGAACGACAATTACTATACTTATTACTGTTATTATTATCAATCTAACTCATATTATTAGCCATATTATGCTTATATTATCGATAGAACGACAATTACTATACTTATTACTCTTATTATTATCAACCGAACTCATATGATTAGCCATATTATGCTTATATGATCGGTAGAACGACATCACTATACTTATTACTCTTATTATTATCAATCTAACTCACGTTATTAACCATATTATGCTAATATGATCGATAGAACGACAATTACTATACTTATTACTCTTATTGTTATCAATCTAACTCATATTATTAACCATATTATGCTAATATGATCGATAGAACGACAATTACTATACTTATTACACACACTATTATCAATCTAACTCATATTATTAACCATATTATGCTTATATGATCGATAGAACGACAATTATTGTACTTATTACTCTTATCATTATCGATCTAACTCATATTATTAGCCATATTATGCTTATATGATCGAGAGAACGACAATTATTGTACTTATTACTCTTATCATTATCGATCTAACTCATATTATTAGCCATATTATTCTTATATGATCGATAGAACGACAATTACTATACTTATTACTCTTATTATTATGAATCTAACTCATATTATTAGACATATTATGCTTATATGATCGATAGAACTACAATTACTATACTCATTACTCTTATCATTATCAATCCAACTCATATTATTACCCATATTATGCTCATATGATCGATAGAACGACAATTACTATACTCATTACACTCACTATTATCAATCTAACTCATATTATTAACCATATTATGCAGATATGATCGATAGCACGACATTTACTGTATTTATTACGCTTATTATTATCAACCTAACTCATATTATTAGCCATATTATGCTTATATGATCGATAGAACGACAATTACTATACTTATTACTCTTATTGTTATCAATCAAACTCATATTATTAGCCATATTATGCTTAAATGATCGATAGAACGACAATTACTATACTTATTACTGTTATTATTATCAATCTAACTCATATTATTAGCCATATTATGCTTATATGATCGATAGAACGACAATTACTATACTTATTACTCTTATTATTATCAACCTAACTCTATATTATTAGCCATATTATGCTTATATTATCGATAGAACGACAATCACTATATTAATTACTCTTATTATTATCTACCTAACTCATATTATTAGCCATATTATGCTTATATGATCGATAGAACGACAATTACTATACTTATTACTCTTATTATTATCAACCTAACTCATATTATTAGCCAATTATGCTTATATTATCGATAGAACGACAATCACTATATTAATTACTCTTATTATTATCTACCTAACTCATATTATTAGCCATATTATGCTTATATTATCGATAGAACGACAATTACTATACTTATTACTCTTATTATTATAAATCTAACTCATATTATTAGCCATATTATGCTTATATGATCGATAGAACGACAATTACTGTACTCATTACTCTTATTATTATCAATCTAACTCATATTATTAGCCATATTATGCTTAAATGATCGATAGAACGACAATTACTATACTTATCTTATTATTATCTACCTAACTCATATTATTAGCCATATTATGCTTATATTATCGATAGAACGACAATTACTATACTTAGTTACCTTATTATCAATCTAACTCATATTATTAGCCATATTATGCTTATATGATCGATAGAACGAGAATTATTGTACTTATTACTCTTATCATTATCGATCTAACTCATATTATTCGCCATATTATGCTTATATGATCGATAGAACGACAATTACTATACTTATTACTCTTATTATTAGAAATCTAACTCATATTATTAGCCATATTATGCTTATATTATCGATAGAACGACAATTACTATACTTATTACTCTTATTATTATCAATCTAACTCATATTATTAGCCATATTATGCTTATATTATCGATAGAACGACAATTACTATACTCATTACACTCACTATTATCAATCTAACTCATATTATTAACCATATTATGCAGATATGATCGATAGCACGACATTTACTATATTTATTACGCTTATTATTATCAACCTAACTCATATTATTAGCCATATTATGCTTATATTATCGATAGAACGACAATTACTATACTTATTACTCTTATTATTATCTACCTAACTCATATTATTAGCCATATTATGCTTATATTATCGATAGAACGACAATTACTATACTTATTACGCTTATATTATCTACCTAACTCATATTATTAGCCATATTATGCTTATATTATCGATAGAACGACAATTACTATACTTATTACGCTTATTATTATCAATCTAACTCATATTATTAGCCATATTATGCTTATATGATCGATAGAACGAGAATTACTATACTCACTACTCTTAGTATTATCAATCTAACTCATATTATTAGCCATATTATGCTTATATTATCGATAGAACGGAATTACTATACTCATTACACTTATTATTATCAATCTAACTCAAATTATTAGCCATATTATGCTTATATGATCGATAGAACGACAATTACTATACTTATTACTCTTATTATTATCAATCTAACTCATGTTAT
>NW_027474529.1:0-37831 GCF_050947335.1 Megachile rotundata
TGAGTTAGATTAATAATAGTGAGTGTAATAAATATAGTAATTGTCGTTCTATCGCTCATATAAGCACAATATGGTTAATAATATGAGTTAGATTGATAATAATAAGAGTAATAAGTATAGTAATTGTCGTTCTATCGATCATATATGCATAATATGGTTAATAATATGAGTTAGATTGATAATAGTGAGTGTAATAAGTATAGTGAATGTCGTTCTATCGATCATATCAGCATAATATTCCTAATAATATGAGTTAGATTCATAATAATAAGAGTAATAAGTATAGTAATTGTCGTTCTATCGATCATATAAGCATAATATGGCTAATAATATGAGTTAGAGTGATAATACTAAGAGTAGTGAGTATAGTAATTCTCATTCTATCGATCATATAAGCATAATATGGCTAATAATATGAGTTAGATTGATAATAATAAGGGTAATAAGTATAGTAATTGTCGTTCTCTCGATCATATAAGCATAATATGGCTAATAATATGAGTTAGATTGATAATACTAAGAGGAGTGAGTATAGTAATTGTCGTTCTATCGATCATGTAAGCATAATATGGCTAATAATATGAGTTAGATTGATAATAATAAGAGTAATGAGTATAGTAATTGTAGTTCTATCGATCATATCTGCATAATATGGTTAATAATATGAGTTAGAATGATAATAATAAGAGTAATAAGTATAGTAATTGTCGTTCTATCGATCATATCTGCATAATATGGTTAATAATATGAGTTAGATTGATAATGGTGAGTGTAATAAGTATAGTGAATGTCGTTCTATCGATCATATCAGCATAATATGGGTAATAATATGAGTTGGATTGATAATAATAAGAGTAATGAGTATAGTAATTGTAGTTCTATCGATCATATAAGCATAATGTGGCTAATAATATGAGTCAGATTCATAATAATAAGAGTAATAAGTATAGTAATTGTCGTTCTATCGATCATATAAGCATAATATGGCTAATAATATGAGTTAGATTTATAATAATAAGAGTAATCAGTATAGTAATTGTCGTTCTATCGATCATATAAGCACAATATGGCTAATAATATGAGTTAGATTGGTAATAATAAGAGTAATAAGTATAGTAAATGTCGTGCTATCGATCATATCTGCATAATATGGTTAATAATATGAGTTAGATTGATAATAGTGAGTGTAATAAGTATAGTAATTGTCGTTCTGTCGATCATATTGGCATAATATGGTTAATAAAATGAGTTAGATTGATAATAATAAGAGTATTAAGTATAGTATTTGTCGTTCTATCGATCATATAAGCACAATATGGCTAATAATATAAGTTAGATTGATAATAATAAGAGTCATAAGGATAGTAATTGTCGTTCTATCGATCATATCTGCATAATATGGTTAATAATATGAGTTAGATTAATAATAGTGAGTGTAATAAATATAGTAATTGTCGTTCTATCGCTCATATAAGCACAATATGGTTAATAATATGAGTTAGATTGGTAATAATAAGAGTAATAAGTATAGTAATTGTCGTTCTATCGATCATATATGCATAATATGGTTAATAATATGAGTTAGATTGATAATAGTGAGTGTAATAAGTATAGTGAATGTCGTTCTATCGATCATATCAGCATAATATTCCTAATAATATGAGTTAGATTCATAATAATAAGAGTAATAAGTATAGTAATTGTCGTTCTATCGATCATATAAGCATAATATGGCTAATAATATGAGTTAGAGTGATAATACTAAGAGTAGTGAGTATAGTAATTCTCATTCTATCGATCATATAAGCATAATATGGCTAATAATATGAGTTAGATTGATAATAATAAGGGTAATAAGTATAGTAATTGTCGTTCTCTCGATCATATAAGCATAATATGGCTAATAATATGAGTTAGATTGATAATACTAAGAGGAGTGAGTATAGTAATTGTCGTTCTATCGATCATGTAAGCATAATATGGCTAATAATATGAGTTAGATTGATAATAATAAGAGTAATGAGTATAGTAATTGTAGTTCTATCGATCATATCTGCATAATATGGTTAATAATATGAGTTAGAATGATAATAATAAGAGTAATAAGTATAGTAATTGTCGTTCTATCGATCATATCTGCATAATATGGTTAATAATATGAGTTAGATTGATAATGGTGAGTGTAATAAGTATAGTGAATGTCGTTCTATCGATCATATCAGCATAATATGGGTAATAATATGAGTTGGATTGATAATAATAAGAGTAATGAGTATAGTAATTGTAGTTCTATCGATCATATAAGCATAATGTGGCTAATAATATGAGTCAGATTCATAATAATAAGAGTAATAAGTATAGTAATTGTCGTTCTATCGATCATATAAGCATAATATGGCTAATAATATGAGTTAGATTTATAATAATAAGAGTAATAAGTATAGTAATTGTCGTTCTATCGATCATATAAGCACAATATGGCTAATAATATGAGTTAGATTGGTAATAATAAGAGTAATAAGTATAGTAAATGTCGTGCTATCGATCATATCTGCATAATATGGTTAATAATATGAGTTAGATTGATAATAGTGAGTGTAATAAGTATAGTAATTGTCGTTCTGTCGATCATATTGGCATAATATGGTTAATAAAATGAGTTAGATTGATAATAATAAGAGTATTAAGTATAGTATTTGTCGTTCTATCGATCATATAAGCACAATATGGCTAATAATATGAGTTAGATTGATAATAGTGAGTGTAATAAATATAGTAATTGTCGTTCTATCGCGCATATAAGCACAATATGGCTAATAATATGAGTTAGATTGATAATAATAAGAGTAATGAGTATAGTAATTGTCGTTCTATCGATCATATCCGCATAATATGGTTAATAATATGAGTTAGATTGATAATAGTGAGTGTAATAAATATAGTAATTGTCGTTCTATCGCTCATATAAGCACAATATGGTTAATAATATGAGTTAGATTGATAATACTAAGAGGAGTGAGTATAGTAATTGTCGTTCTATCGATCATATTAGCATAATATGGCTAATAATATGAGTTAGATTGATAATAATAGGAGTAATGAGTATAGTAATTGTAGTTCTATCGATCATATCTGCATAATATGGTTAATAATATGAGTTAGAATGATAATAATAAGAGTAATAAGTATAGTAATTGTCGTTCTATCGATCATATCTGCATAATATGGTTAATAATATGAGTTAGATTGATAATAGTGAGTGTAATAAGTATAGTGAATGTCGTTCTATCGATCATATCAGCATAATATGGGTAATAATATGAGTTGGATTGATATTAATAAGAGTAATGAGTATAGTAATAGTAGTTCTATCGATCATATAAGCATAATGTGGCTAATAATATGAGTCAGATTCATAATAATAAGAGTAATAAGTATAGTAATTGTCGTTCTATCGATCATATAAGCATAATATGGCTAATAATATGAGTTAGATTTATAATAATAGAGTAATGAGTATAGTAATTGTAGTTCTATCGATCATATCTGCATAATATGGTTAATAATATGAGTTAGAGTGATAATAATAAGAGTAATAAGTATAGTAATTGTCGTTCTATCGATCATATCTGCATAATATGGTTAATAATATGAGTTAGATTGATAATGGTGAGTGTAATAAGTATAGTGAATGTCGTTCTATCGATCATATCAGCATAATATGGGTAATAATATGAGTTGGATTGATAATAATAAGAGTAATGAGTATAGTAATTGTAGTTCTATCGATCATATAAGCATAATGTGGCTAATAATATGAGTCAGATTCATAATAATAAGAGTAATAAGTATAGTAATTGTCGTTCTATCGATCATATAAGCATAATATGGCTAATAATATGAGTTAGATTTATAATAATAAGAGTAATAAGTATAGTAATTGTCGTTCTATCGATCATATAAGCACAATATGGCTAATAATATGAGTTAGATTGGTAATATAAAGAGTAATAAGTATAGTAAATGTCGTGCTATCGATCATATCAGCATAATATGGGTAATAATATGAGTTGGATTGATAATAATAAGAGTAATGAGTATAGTAACTGTAGTTCTATCGATGATATAAGCATAATATGGCTAATAATATGAGTTAGATTGATAATAATAAGAGTAATAAGTATAGTAATTGTCGTTCTATCGATCATATAAGCATAATATGGCTAATAATATGACTTAGATTGATAATAATAAGTGTAATAAGTATAGTAATTGTCGTTCTATCGCTCATATAAGCACAATATGGTTAATAATATGAGTTAGATTGATAATAATAAGAGTAATAAGTATAGTAATTGTCGTTCTATCGATCATATATGCATAATATGGTTAATAATATGAGTTAGATTGATAATAGTGAGTGTAATAAGTATAGTGAATGTCGTTCTATCGATCATATCAGCATAATATGGCTAATAATATGAGTTAGATTCATAATAATAAGAGTAATAAGTATAGTAATTGTCGTTCTATCGATCATATAAGCATAATATGGCTAATAATATGAGTTAGAGTGATAATACTAAGAGTAGTGAGTATAGTAATTCTCATTCTATGTATCATATAAGCATAATATGGCTAATAATATGAGTTAGATTGATAATAATTAAGGGTAATAAGTATAGTAATTGTCGTTCTCTCGATCATATAAGCATAATATGGGCTAATAATATGAGTTAGATTGATATACTAAGAGGAGTGAGTATAGTAATTGTCGTTCTATCGATCATGTAAGCATAATATGGCTAATAATATGAGTTAGATTGATAATATAAGAGTAATGAGTATAGTAATTGTAGTTCTATCGATCATATCTGCATAATATGGTTAATAATATGAGTTAGAATGATAATAATAAGAGTAATAAGTATAGTAATTGTCGTTCTATCGATCATATCTGCATAATATGGTTAATAATATGAGTTAGATTGATAATGGTGAGTGTAATAAGTATAGTGAATGTCGTTCTATCGATCATATCAGCATAATATGGGTAATAATATGAGTTGGATTGATAATAATAAGAGTAATGAGTATAGTAATTGTAGTTCTATCGATCATATAAGCATAATGTGGCTAATAATATGAGTCAGATTCATAATAATAAGAGTAATAAGTATAGTAATTGTCGTTCTATCGATCATATAAGCATAATATGGCTAATAATATGAGTTAGATTTATAATAATAAGAGTAATAAGTATAGTAATTGTCGTTCTATCGATCATATAAGCACAATATGGCTAATAATATGAGTTAGATTGGTAATAATAAGAGTAATAAGTATAGTAAATGTCGTGCTATCGATCATATCTGCATAATATGGTTAATAATATGAGTTAGATTGATAATAGTGAGTGTAATAAGTATAGTAATTGTCGTTCTGTCGATCATATTGGCATAATATGGTTAATAAAATGAGTTAGATTGATAATAATAAGAGTATTAAGTATAGTATTTGTCGTTCTATCGATCATATAAGCACAATATGGCTAATAATATAAGTTAGATTGATAATAATAAGAGTCATAAGGATAGTAATTGTCGTTCTATCGATCATATCTGCATAATATGGTTAATAATATGAGTTAGATTAATAATAGTGAGTGTAATAAATATAGTAATTGTCGTTCTATCGCTCATATAAGCACAATATGGTTAATAATATGAGTTAGATTGATAATAATAAGAGTAATAAGTATAGTAATTGTCGTTCTATCGATCATATATGCATAATATGGTTAATAATATGAGTTAGATTGATAATAGTGAGTGTAATAAGTATAGTGAATGTCGTTCTATCGATCATATCAGCATAATATTCCTAATAATATGAGTTAGATTCATAATATAAGAGTAATAAGTATAGTAATTGTCGTTCTATCGATCATATAAGCATAATATGGCTAATAATATGAGTTAGAGTGATAATACTAAGAGTAGTGAGTATAGTAATTCTCATTCTATCGATCATATAAGCATAATATGGCTAATAATATGAGTTAGATTGATAATAATAAGGGTAATAAGTATAGTAATTGTCGTTCTCTCGATCATATAAGCATAATATGGCTAATAATATGAGTTAGATTGATAATACTAAGAGGAGTGAGTATAGTAATTGTCGTTCTATCGATCATGTAAGCATAATATGGCTAATAATATGAGTTAGATTGATAATAATAAGAGTAATGAGTATAGTAATTGTAGTTCTATCGATCATATCTGCATAATATGGTTAATAATATGAGTTAGAATGATAATAATAAGAGTAATAAGTATAGTAATTGTCGTTCTATCGATCATATCTGCATAATATGGTTAATAATATGAGTTAGATTGATAATGGTGAGTGTAATAAGTATAGTGAATGTCGTTCTATCGATCATATCAGCATAATATGGGTAATAATATGAGTTGGATTGATAATAATAAGAGTAATGAGTATAGTAATTGTAGTTCTATCGATCATATAAGCATAATGTGGCTAATAATATGAGTCAGATTCATAATAATAAGAGTAATAAGTATAGTAATTGTCGTTCTATCGATCATATAAGCATAATATGGCTAATAATATGAGTTAGATTTATAATAATAAGAGTAATCAGTATAGTAATTGTCGTTCTATCGATCATATAAGCACAATATGGCTAATAATATGAGTTAGATTGGTAATAATAAGAGTAATAAGTATAGTAAATGTCGTGCTATCGATCATATCTGCATAATATGGTTAATAATATGAGTTAGATTGATAATAGTGAGTGTAATAAGTATAGTAATTGTCGTTCTGTCGATCATATTGGCATAATATGGTTAATAAAATGAGTTAGATTGATAATAATAAGAGTATTAAGTATAGTATTTGTCGTTCTATCGATCATATAAGCACAATATGGCTAATAATATAAGTTAGATTGATAATAATAAGAGTCATAAGGATAGTAATTGTCGTTCTATCGATCATATCTGCATAATATGGTTAATAATATGAGTTAGATTAATAATAGTGAGTGTAATAAGTATAGTAATTGTCGTTCTATCGATCATATCTGCATAATATGGTTAATAATATGAGTTAGATTGATAATGGTGAGTGTAATAAGTATAGTGAATGTCGTTCTATCGATCATATCAGCATAATATGGGTAATAATATGAGTTGGATTGATAATAATAAGAGTAATGAGTATAGTAATTGTAGTTCTATCGATCATATAAGCATAATGTGGCTAATAATATGAGTCAGATTCATAATAATAAGAGTAATAAGTATAGTAATTGTCGTTCTATCGATCATATAAGCATAATATGGCTAATAATATGAGTTAGATTTATAATAATAAGAGTAATAAGTATAGTAATTGTCGTTCTATCGATCATATCTGCATAATATGGTTAATAATATGAGTTAGATTGATAATAATAAGAGTAATAAGTATAGTAATTGTCGTTCTATCGATCATGTAAGCATAATATGGCTAATAATATGAGTTAGATTGATAATAATAAGAGTAATGAGTATAGTAATTGTAGTTCTATCGATCATATCTGCATAATATGGTTAATAATATGAGTTAGAATGATAATAATAAGAGTAATAAGTATAGTAATTGTCGTTCTATCGATCATATCTGCATAATATGGTTAATAGTATGAGTTAGATTGATAATGGTGAGTGTAATAAGTATAGTGAATGTCGTTCTATCGATCATATCAGCATAATATGGGTAATAATATGAGTTGGATTGATAATAATAAGAGTAATGAGTATAGTAATTGTAGTTCTATCGATCATATAAGCATAATGTGGCTAATAATATGAGTCAGATTCATAATAATAAGAGTAATGAGTATAGTAATTGTAGTTCTATCGATCATATAAGCATAATGTGGCTAATAATATGAGTCAGATTCATAATAATAAGAGTAATAAGTATAGTAATTGTCGTTCTATCGATCATATAAGCATAATATGGCTAATAATATGAGTTAGATTTATAATAATAAGAGTAATAAGTATAGTAATTGTCGTTCTATCGATCATATAAGCACAATATGGCTAATAATATGAGTTAGATTGGTAATAATAAGAGTAATAAGTATAGTAAATTTCGTGCTATCGATCATATCTGCATAATATGGTTAATAATATGAGTTAGATTGATAATAGTGAGTGTAATAAGTATAGTAATTGTCGTTCTGTCGATCATATTGGCATAATATGGTTAATAAAATGAGTTAGATTGATAATAATAAGAGTATTAAGTATAGTATTTGTCGTTCTATCGATCATATAAGCACAATATGGCTAATAATATGAGTTAGATTGATAATAGTGAGTGTAATAAATATAGTAATTGTCGTTCTATCGCGCATATAAGCACAATATGGCTAATAATATGAGTTAGATTGATAATAATAAGAGTAATGAGTATAGTAATTGTCGTTCTATCGATCATATCCGCATAATATGGTTAATAATATGAGTTAGATTGATAATAGTGAGTGTAATAAATATAGTAATTGTCGTTCTATCGCTCATATAAGCACAATATGGTTAATAATATGAGTTAGATTGATAATACTAAGAGGAGTGAGTATAGTAATTGTCGTTCTATCGATCATATTAGCATAATATGGCTAATAATATGAGTTAGATTGATAATAATAGGAGTAATGAGTATAGTAATTGTAGTTCTATCGATCATATCTGCATAATATGGTTAATAATATGAGTTAGAATGATAATAATAAGAGTAATAAGTATAGTAATTGTCGTTCTATCGATCATATCTGCATAATATGGTTAATAATATGAGTTAGATTGATAATAGTGAGTGTAATAAGTATAGTGAATGTCGTTCTATCGATCATATCAGCATAATATGGGTAATAATATGAGTTGGATTGATAATAATAAGAGTAATGAGTATAGTAATAGTAGTTCTATCGATCATATAAGCATAATGTGGCTAATAATATGAGTCAGATTCATAATAATAAGAGTAATAAGTATAGTAATTGTCGTTCTATCGATCATATAAGCATAATATGGCTAATAATATGAGTTAGATTTATAATAATAAGAGTAATAAGTATAGTAATTGTCGTTCTATCGATCATATCTGCATAATATGGTTAATAATATGAGTTAGATTGATAATAATAAGAGTAATAAGTATAGTAATTGTCGTTCTATCGATCATGTAAGCATAATATGGCTAATAATATGAGTTAGATTGATAATAATAAGAGTAATGAGTATAGTAATTGTAGTTCTATCGATCATATCTGCATAATATGGTTAATAATATGAGTTAGAATGATAATAATAAGAGTAATAAGTATAGTAATTGTCGTTCTATCGATCATATCTGCATAATATGGTTAATAGTATGAGTTAGATTGATAATGGTGAGTGTAATAAGTATAGTGAATGTCGTTCTATCGATCATATCAGCATAATATGGGTAATAATATGAGTTGGATTGATAATAATAAGAGTAATGAGTATAGTAATTGTAGTTCTATCGATCATATAAGCATAATGTGGCTAATAATATGAGTCAGATTCATAATAATAAGAGTAATGAGTATAGTAATTGTAGTTCTATCGATCATATAAGCATAATGTGGCTAATAATATGAGTCAGATTCATAATAATAAGAGTAATAAGTATAGTAATTGTCGTTCTATCGATCATATAAGCATAATATGGCTAATAATATGAGTTAGATTTATAATAATAAGAGTAATAAGTATAGTAATTGTCGTTCTATCGATCATATAAGCACAATATGGCTAATAATATGAGTTAGATTGGTAATAATAAGAGTAATAAGTATAGTAAATGTCGTGCTATCGATCATATCTGCATAATATGGTTAATAATATGAGTTAGATTGATAATAGTGAGTGTAATAAGTATAGTAATTGTCGTTCTGTCGATCATATTGGCATAATATGGTTAATAAAATGAGTTAGATTGATAATAATAAGAGTATTAAGTATAGTATTTGTCGTTCTATCGATCATATAAGCACAATATGGCTAATAATATGAGTTAGATTGATAATAGTGAGTGTAATAAATATAGTAATTGTCGTTCTATCGCGCATATAAGCACAATATGGCTAATAATATGAGTTAGATTGATAATAATAAGAGTAATGAGTATAGTAATTGTCGTTCTATCGATCATATCCGCATAATATGGTTAATAATATGAGTTAGATTGATAATAGTGAGTGTAATAAATATAGTAATTGTCGTTCTATCGCTCATATAAGCACAATATGGTTAATAATATGAGTTAGATTGATAATACTAAGAGGAGTGAGTATAGTAATTGTCGTTCTATCGATCATATTAGCATAATATGGCTAATAATATGAGTTAGATTGATAATAATAGGAGTAATGAGTATAGTAATTGTAGTTCTATCGATCATATCTGCATAATATGGTTAATAATATGAGTTAGAATGATAATAATAAGAGTAATAAGTATAGTAATTGTCGTTCTATCGATCATATCTGCATAATATGGTTAATAATATGAGTTAGATTGATAATAGTGAGTGTAATAAGTATAGTGAATGTCGTTCTATCGATCATATCAGCATAATATGGGTAATAATATGAGTTGGATTGATAATAAAAAGAGTAATGAGTATAGTAATAGTAGTTCTATCGATCATATAAGCATAATGTGGCTAATAATATGAGTCAGATTCATAATAATAAGAGTAATAAGGATAGTAATTGTCGTTCTATCGATCATATAAGCATAATATGGCTAATAATATGAGTTAGATTTATAATAATAAGAGTAATAAGTATAGTAATTGTCGTTCTATCGATCATATCTGCATAATATGGTTAATAATATGAGTTAGATTGATAATAATAAGAGTAATAAGTATAGTAATTGTCGTTCTATCGATCATGTAAGCATAATATGGCTAATAATATGAGTTAGATTGATAATAATAAGAGTAATGAGTATAGTAATTGTAGTTCTATCGATCATATCTGCATAATATGGTTAATAATATGAGTTAGAATGATAATAATAAGAGTAATAAGTATAGTAATTGTCGTTCTATCGATCATATCTGCATAATATGGTTAATAATATGAGTTAGATTGATAATGGTGAGTGTAATAAGTATAGTGAATGTCGTTCTATCGATCATATCAGCATAATATGGGTAATAATATGAGTTGGATTGATAATAATAAGAGTAATGAGTATAGTAATTGTAGTTCTATCGATCATATAAGCATAATGTGGCTAATAATATGAGTCAGATTCATAATAATAAGAGTAATAAGTATAGTAATTGTCGTTCTATCGATCATATAAGCATAATATGGCTAATAATATGAGTTAGATTTATAATAATAAGAGTAATAAGTATAGTAATTGTCGTTCTATCGATCATATAAGCACAATATGGCTAATAATATGAGTTAGATTGGTAATAATAAGAGTAATAAGTATAGTAAATGTCGTGCTATCGATCATATCTGCATAATATGGTTAATAATATGAGTTAGATAGATAATAGTGAGTGTAATAAGTATAGTAATTGTCGTTCTGTCGATCATATTGGCATAATATGGTTAATAAAATGAGTTAGATTGATAATAATAAGAGTATTAAGTATAGTATTTGTCGTTCTATCGATCATATAAGCACAATATGGCTAATAATATAAGTTAGATTGATAATAATAAGAGTCATAAGGATAGTAATTGTCGTTCTATCGATCATATCTGCATAATATGGTTAATAATATGAGTTAGATTAATAATAGTGAGTGTAATAAATATAGTAATTGTCGTTCTATCGCTCATATAAGCACAATATGGTTAATAATATGAGTTAGATTGGTAATAATAAGAGTAATAAGTATAGTAATTGTCGTTCTATCGATCATATATGCATAATATGGTTAATACTATGAGTTAGATTGATAATAGTGAGTGTAATAAGTATAGTGAATGTCGTTCTATCGATCATATCAGCATAATATTCCTAATAATATGAGTTAGATTCATAATAATAAGAGTAATAAGTATAGTAATTGTCGTTCTATCGATCATATAAGCATAATATGGCTAATAATATGAGTTAGAGTGATAATACTAAGAGTAGTGAGTATAGTAATTCTCATTCTATCGATCATATAAGCATAATATGGCTTATAATATGAGTTAGATTGATAATAATAAGGGTAATAAGTATAGTAATTGTCGTTCTCTCGATCATATAAGCATAATATGGTTAATAAAATGAGTTAGATTGATAATAATAAGAGTATTAAGTATAGTATTTGTCGTTCTATCGATCATATAAGCACAATATGGCTAATAATATGAGTTAGATTGATAATAGTGAGTGTAATAAATATAGTAATTGTCGTTCTATCGCGCATATAAGCACAATATGGCTAATAATATGAGTTAGATTGATAATAATAAGAGTAATGAGTATAGTAATTGTCGTTCTATCGATCATATCCGCATAATATGGTTAATAATATGAGTTAGATTGATAATAGTGAGTGTAATAAATATAGTAATTGTCGTTCTATCGCTCATATAAGCACAATATGGTTAATAATATGAGTTAGATTGATAATACTAAGAGGAGTGAGTATAGTAATTGTCGTTCTATCGATCATATTAGCATAATATGGCTAATAATATGAGTTAGATTGATAATAATAGGAGTAATGAGTATAGTAATTGTAGTTCTATCGATCATATCTGCATAATATGGTTAATAATATGAGTTAGAATGATAATAATAAGAGTAATAAGTATAGTAATTGTCGTTCTATCGATCATATCTGCATAATATGGTTAATAATATGAGTTAGATTGATAATAGTGAGTGTAATAAGTATAGTGAATGTCGTTCTATCGATCATATCAGCATAATATGGGTAATAATATGAGTTGGATTGATAATAATAAGAGTAATGAGTATAGTAATAGTAGTTCTATCGATCATATAAGCATAATGTGGCTAATAATATGAGTCAGATTCATAATAATAAGAGTAATAAGTATAGTAATTGTCGTTCTATCGATCATATAAGCATAATATGGCTAATAATATGAGTTAGATTTATAATAATAAGAGTAATAAGTATAGTAATTGTCGTTCTATCGATCATATCTGCATAATATGGTTAATAATATGAGTTAGATTGATAATAATAAGAGTAATAAGTATAGTAATTGTCGTTATATCGATCATATAACCATAATATGGCTAATAGCATGAGATAGATTGATAATAATAAGAGTAATGAGTATAGTAATTGTCATTCTATCGATCATATCTGCATAATATGGTTAATAATATGACTTAGATTGATAATAGTGAGTGTAATAAATATAGTAATTGTCGTTCTATCGCTCATATAAGCACAATATGGTTAATAATATGAGTTAGATTGATAATAATAAGAGTAATAAGTATAGTAATTGTCGTTCTATCGATCATATATGCATAATATGGTTAATAATATGAGTTAGATTGATAATAGTGAGTGTAATAAGTATAGTGAATGTCGTTCTATCGATCATATCAGCATAATATGGCTAATAATATGAGTTAGATTCATAATAATAAGAGTAATAAGTATAGTAATTGTCGTTCTATCGATCATATAAGCATAATATGGCTAATAATATGAGTTAGAGTGATAATACTAAGAGTAGTGAGTATAGTAATTCTCATTCTATCGATCATATAAGCATAATATGGCTAATAATATGAGTTAGATTGATAATAATAAGGGTAATAAGTACAGTAATTGTCGTTCTCTCGATCATATAAGCATAATATGGCTAATAATATGAGTTAGATTGATAATACTAAGAGGAGTGAGTATAGTAATTGTCGTTCTATCGATCATATAAGCATAATATGGCTAATAATATGAGTTAGATTGATAATAATAAGAGTAGTGAGTATAGTAATTGTAGTTCTATCGATCATAACTGCATAATATGGTTAATAATATGAGTTAGAATGATAATAATAAGAGTAATAAGTATAGTAATTGTCGTTCTATCGATCATATCTGCATAATATGGTTAATAATATGAGTTAGATTGATAATGGTGAGTGTAATAAGTATAGTGAATGTCGTTCTATCGATCATATCAGCATAATATGGGTAATAATATGAGTTGGATTGATAATAATAAGAGTAAGGAGTATAGTAATTGTAGTTCTATCGATCATATAAGCATAATGTGGCTAATAATATGAGTCAGATTCATAATAATAAGAGTAATAAGTATAGTAATTGTCGTTCTATCGATCATATAAGCATAATATGGCTAATAATATGAGTTAGATTTATAATAATAAGAGTAATAAGTATAGTAATTGTCGTTCTATCGATCATATAAGCACAATATGGCTAATAATATGAGTTAGATTGATAATAGTGAGTGTAATAAGTATAGTAATTGTCGTTCTATCGATCATATATGCATAATATGGTTAATAATATGAGTTAGATTGATAATAGTGAGTGTAATAAGTATAGTGAATGTCGTTCTATCGATCATATCAGCATAATATGGCTAATAATATGAGTTAGATTCATAATAATAAGAGTAATAAGTATAGTAATTGTCGTTCTATCGATCATATAAGCATAATATGGCTAATAGCATGAGATAGATTGATAATAATAAGAGTAATGAGTATAGTAATTGTCATTCTATCGATCATATCTGCATAATATTCCTAATAATATGAGTTAGATTCATAATAATAAGAGTAATAAGTATAGTAATTGTCGTTCTATCGATCATATAAGCATAATATGGCTAATAATATGAGTTAGAGTGATAATACTAAGAGTAGTGAGTATAGTAATTCTCATTCTATCGATCATATAAGCATAATATGGCTTATAATATGAGTTAGATTGATAATAATAAGGGTAATAAGTATAGTAATTGTCGTTCTCTCGATCATATAAGCATAATATGGTTAATAAAATGAGTTAGATTGATAATAATAAGAGTATTAAGTATAGTATTTGTCGTTCTATCGATCATATAAGCACAATATGGCTAATAATATGAGTTAGATTGATAATAGTGAGTGTAATAAATATAGTTATTGTCGTTCTATCGCGCATATAAGCACAATATGGCTAATAATATGAGTTAGATTGATAATAATAAGAGTAATGAGTATAGTAATTGTCGTTCTATCGATCATATCCGCATAATATGGTTAATAATATGAGTTAGATTGATAATAGTGAGTGTAATAAATATAGTAATTGTCGTTCTATCGCTCATATAAGCACAATATGGTTAATAATATGAGTTAGATTGATAATACTAAGAGGAGTGAGTATAGTAATTGTCGTTCTATCGATCATATTAGCATAATATGGCTAATAAGATGAGTTAGATTGATAATAATAGGAGTAATGAGTATAGTAATTGTAGTTCTATCGATCATATCTGCATAATATGGTTAATAATATGAGTTAGAATGATAATAATAAGAGTAATAAGTATAGTAATTGTCGTTCTATCGATCATATCTGCATAATATGGTTAATAATATGAGTTAGATTGATAATAGTGAGTGTAATAAGTATAGTGAATGTCGTTCTATCGATCATATCAGCATAATATGGGTAATAATATGAGTTGGATTGATAATAATAAGAGTAATGAGTATAGTAATAGTAGTTCTATCGATCATATAAGCATAATGTGGCTAATAATATGAGTCAGATTCATAATAATAAGAGTAATAAGTATAGTAATTGTCGTTCTATCGATCATATAAGCATAATATGGCTAATAATATGAGTTAGATTTATAATAATAAGAGTAATAAGTATAGTAATTGTCGTTCTATCGATCATATCTGCATAATATGGTTAATAATATGAGTTAGATTGATAATAATAAGAGTAATAAGTATAGTAATTGTCGTTATATCGATCATATAACCATAATATGGCTAATAGCATGAGATAGATTGATAATAATAAGAGTAATGAGTATAGTAATTGTCATTCTATCGATCATATCTGCATAATATGGTTAATAATATGACTTAGATTGATAATAGTGAGTGTAATAAATATAGTAATTGTCGTTCTATCGCTCATATAAGCACAATATGGTTAATAATATGAGTTAGATTGATAATAATAAGAGTAATAAGTATAGTAATTGTCGTTCTATCGATCATATATGCATAATATGGTTAATAATATGAGTTAGATTGATAATAGTGAGTGTAATAAGTATAGTGAATGTCGTTCTATCGATCATATCAGCATAATATGGCTAATAATATGAGTTAGATTCATAATAATAAGAGTAATAAGTATAGTAATTGGCGTTCTATCGATCATATAAGCATAATATGGCTAATAATATGAGTTAGAGTGATAATACTAAGAGTAGTGAGTATAGTAATTCTCATTCTATCGATCATATAAGCATAATATGGCTAATAATATGAGTTAGATTGATAATAATAAGGGTAATAAGTACAGTAATTGTCGTTCTCTCGATCATATAAGCATAATATGGCTAATAATATGAGTTAGATTGATAATACTAAGAGGAGTGAGTATAGTAATTGTCGTTCTATCGATCATATAAGCATAATATGGCTAATAATATGAGTTAGATTGATAATAATAAGAGTAGTGAGTATAGTAATTGTAGTTCTATCGATCATAACTGCATAATATGGTTAATAATATGAGTTAGAATGATAATAATAAGAGTAATAAGTATAGTAATTGTCGTTCTATCGATCATATCTGCATAATATGGTTAATAATATGAGTTAGATTGATAATGGTGAGTGTAATAAGTATAGTGAATGTCGTTCTATCGATCATATCAGCATAATATGGGTAATAATATGAGTTGGATTGATAATAATAAGAGTAAGGAGTATAGTAATTGTAGTTCTATCGATCATATAAGCATAATGTGGCTAATAATATGAGTCAGATTCATAATAATAAGAGTAATAAGTATAGTAATTGTCGTTCTATCGATCATATAAGCATAATATGGCTAATAATATGAGTTAGATTTATAATAATAAGAGTAATAAGTATAGTAATTGTCGTTCTATCGATCATATAAGCACAATATGGCTAATAATATGAGTTAGATTGGTAATAGTAAGAGTAATCAGTATAGTAAATGTCGTGCTATCGATCATATCAGCATAATATGGGTAATAATATGAGTTGGATTGATAATAATAAGAGTAATGAGTATAGTAATTGTAGTTCTATCGATCATATAAACATAATATGGCTAATAATATGAGTTAGATTGATTATAATAAGAGTAATAAGTATAGTAATTGTCGTTCTATCGATCATATCTGCATAATATGGTTAATAATATGAGCTAGATTGATAATAATAAGAGTAATAAGTATAGTAATTGTCGTTCTATCGATCATATAAGCATAATATGGCTAATAATATGACTTAGATTGATAATAATAAGTGTAATAAGTATAGTAATTGTCGTTCTATCGATCATAATTGCATAATATGGTTAATAATATGAATTAGATTGATAATAATAAGAGCAATGAGTATAGTAATTGTCGTACTATCGATCATATAAGCATAATATGGCTAATAATATGAGTTAGATTGGTAAAAATAAGTGTAATAAGTATAGTAATTGTCGTTCTATCGATCATATCTGCATAATATGGTTAATAATATGAGTTAGATTGACAACAATAAGAGTAATGAGTATAGTAATTGTCGTACTATCGATCATATAAGCATAATATGGCTTATCATGTGAGTTAGATTGATAATAGTGAGTGCAATAAATATAGTAATTGTCGTTCTGTCGCTCATATAAGCACAATATGGCTAATAATATGAGTTAGATTGATAATAATAAGAGTAATAAGTATAGTAATTGTCGTTCTATCGATCATGTAAGCATAATATGGCTAATAATATGAGTTAGATTGATAATAATAAGAGTAATGAGTATAGTAATTGTAGTTCTATCGATCATATCTGCATAATATGGTTAATAATATGAGTTAGAATGATAATAATAAGAGTAATAAGTATAGTAATTGTCGTTCTATCGATCATATCTGCATAATATGGTTAATAATATGAGTTAGATTGATAATGGTGAGTGTAATAAGTATAGTGAATGTCGTTCTATCGATCATATCAGCATAATATGGGTAATAATATGAGTTGGATTGATAATAATAAGAGTAATGAGTATAGTAATTGTAGTTCTATCGATCATATAAGCATAATGTGGCTAATAATATGAGTCAGATTCATAATAATAAGAGTAATGAGTATAGTAATTGTAGTTCTATCGATCATATAAGCATAATGTGGCTAATAATATGAGTCAGATTCATAATAATAAGAGTAATAAGTATAGTAATTGTCGTTCTATCGATCATATAAGCATAATATGGCTAATAATATGAGTTAGATTTATAATAATAAGAGTAATAAGTATAGTAATTGTCGTTCTATCGATCATATAAGCACAATATGGCTAATAATATGAGTTAGATTGGTAATAATAAGAGTAATAAGTATAGTAAATGTCGTGCTATCGATCATATCTGCATAATATGGTTAATAATATGAGTTAGATTGATAATAGTGAGTGTAATAAGTATAGTAATTGTCGTTCTGTCGATCATATTGGCATAATATGGTTAATAAAATGAGTTAGATTGATAATAATAAGAGTATTAAGTATAGTATTTGTCGTTCTATCGATCATATAAGCACAATATGGCTAATAATATGAGTTAGATTGATAATAGTGAGTGTAATAAATATAGTAATTGTCGTTCTATCGCGCATATAAGCACAATATGGCTAATAATATGAGTTAGATTGATAATAATTAGAGTAATGAGTATAGTAATTGTCGTTCTATCGATCATATCCGCATAATATGGTTAATAATATGAGTTAGATTGATAATAGTGAGTGTAATAAATATAGTAATTGTCGTTCTATCGCTCATATAAGCACAATATGGTTAATAATATGAGTTAGATTGATAATACTAAGAGGAGTGAGTATAGTAATTGTCGTTCTATCGATCATATTAGCATAATATGGCTAATAATATGAGTTAGATTGATAATAATAGGAGTAATGAGTATAGTAATTGTAGTTCTATCGATCATATCTGCATAATATGGTTAATAATATGAGTTAGAATGATAATAATAAGAGTAATAAGTATAGTAATTGTCGTTCTATCGATCATATCTGCATAATATGGTTAATAATATGAGTTAGATTGATAATAGTGAGTGTAATAAGTATAGTGAATGTCGTTCTATCGATCATATCAGCATAATATGGGTAATAATATGAGTTGGATTGATAATAATAAGAGTAATGAGTATAGTAATAGTAGTTCTATCGATCATATAAGCATAATGTGGCTAATAATATGAGTCAGATTCATAATAATAAGAGTAATAAGTATAGTAATTGTCGTTCTATCGATCATATAAGCATAATATGGCTAATAATATGAGTTAGATTTATAATAATAAGAGTAATAAGTATAGTAATTGTCGTTCTATCGATCATATCTGCATAATATGGTTAATAATATGAGTTAGATTGATAATAATAAGAGTAATAAGTATAGTAATTGTCGTTCTATCGATCATGTAAGCATAATATGGCTAATAATATGAGTTAGATTGATAATAATAAGAGTAATGAGTATAGTAATTGTAGTTCTATCGATCATATCTGCATAATATGGTTAATAATATGAGTTAGAATGATAATAATAAGAGTAATAAGTATAGTAATTGTCGTTCTATCGATCATATCTGCATAATATGGTTAATAATATGAGTTAGATTGATAATGGTGAGTGTAATAAGTATAGTGAATGTCGTTCTATCGATCATATCAGCATAATATGGGTAATAATATGAGTTGGATTGATAATAATAAGAGTAATGAGTATAGTAATTGTAGTTCTATCGATCATATAAGCATAATGTGGCTAATAATATGAGTCAGATTCATAATAATAAGAGTAATAAGTATAGTAATTGTCGTTCTATCGATCATATAAGCATAATATGGCTAATAATATGAGTTAGATTTATAATAATAAGAGTAATAAGTATAGTAATTGTCGTTCTATCGATCATATAAGCACAATATGGCTAATAATATGAGTTAGATTGGTAATAATAAGAGTAATAAGTATAGTAAATGTCGTGCTATCGATCATATCTGCATAATATGGTTAATAATATGAGTTAGATAGATAATAGTGAGTGTAATAAGTATAGTAATTGTCGTTCTGTCGATCATATTGGCATAATATGGTTAATAAAATGAGTTAGATTGATAATAATAAGAGTATTAAGTATAGTATTTGTCGTTCTATCGATCATATAAGCACAATATGGCTAATAATATAAGTTAGATTGATAATAATAAGAGTCATAAGGATAGTAATTGTCGTTCTATCGATCATATCTGCATAATATGGTTTATAATATGAGTTAGATTAATAATAGTGAGTGTAATAAATATAGTAATTGTCGTTCTATCGCTCATATAAGCACAATATGGTTAATAATATGAGTTAGATTGGTAATAATAAGAGTAATAAGTATAGTAATTGTCGTTCTATCGATCATATATGCATAATATGGTTAATAATATGAGTTAGATTGATAATAGTGAGTGTAATAAGTATAGTGAATGTCGTTCTATCGATCATATCAGCATAATATTCCTAATAATATGAGTTAGATTCATAATAATAAGAGTAATAAGTATAGTAATTGTCGTTCTATCGATCATATAAGCATAATATGGCTAATAATATGAGTTAGAGTGATAATACTAAGAGTAGTGAGTATAGTAATTCTCATTCTATCGATCATATAAGCATAATATGGCTTATAATATGAGTTAGATTGATAATAATAAGGGTAATAAGTATAGTAATTGTCGTTCTCTCGATCATATAAGCATAATATGGTTAATAAAATGAGTTAGATTGATAATAATAAGAGTATTAAGTATAGTATTTGTCGTTCTATCGATCATATAAGCACAATATGGCTAATAATATGAGTTAGATTGATAATAGTGAGTGTAATAAATATAGTAATTGTCGTTCTATCGCGCATATAAGCACAATATGGCTAATAATATGAGTTAGATTGATAATAATAAGAGTAATGAGTATAGTAATTGTCGTTCTATCGATCATATCCGCATAATATGGTTAATAATATGAGTTAGATTGATAATAGTGAGTGTAATAAATATAGTAATTGTCGTTCTATCGCTCATATAAGCACAATATGGTTAATAATATGAGTTAGATTGATAATACTAAGAGGAGTGAGTATAGTAATTGTCGTTCTATCGATCATATTAGCATAATATGGCTAATAATATGAGTTAGATTAATAATAATAGGAGTAATGAGTATAGTAATTGTAGTTCTATCGATCATATCTGCATAATATGGTTAATAATATGAGTTAGAATGATAATAATAAGAGTAATAAGTATAGTAATTGTCGTTCTATCGATCATATCTGCATAATATGGTTAATAATATGAGTTAGATTGATAATAGTGAGTGTAATAAGTATTGTGAATGTCGTTCTATCGATCATATCAGCATAATATGGGTAATAATATGAGTTGGATTGATAATAATAAGAGTAATGAGTATAGTAATAGTAGTTCTATCGATCATATAAGCATAATGTGGCTAATAATATGAGTCAGATTCATAATAATAAGAGTAATAAGTATAGTAATAGTCGTTCTATCGATCATATAAGTATAATATGGCTAATAATATGAGTTAGATTTATAATAATTAGAGTAATAAGTATAGTAATTGTCGTTCTATCGATCATATCTGCATAATATGGTTAATAATATGAGTTAGATTGATAATAATGAGAGTAATAAGTATAGTAATTGTCGTTATATCGATCATATAACCATAATATGGCTAATAGCATGAGATAGATTGATAATAATAAGAGTAATGAGTATAGTAATTGTCATTCTATCGATCATATCTGCATAATATGGTTAATAATATGACTTAGATTGATAATAGTGAGTGTAATAAATATAGTAATTGTCGTTCTATCGCTCATATAAGCACAATATGGTTAATAATATGAGTTAGATTGATAATAATAAGAGTAATAAGTATAGTAATTGTCGTTCTATCGATCATATATGCATAATATGGTTAATAATATGAGTTAGATTGATAATAGTGAGTGTAATAAGTATAGTGAATGTCGTTCTATCGATCATATCAGCATAATATGGCTAATAATATGAGTTAGATTCATAATAATAAGAGTAATAAGTATAGTAATTGTCGTTCTATCGATCATATAAGCATAATATGGCTAATAATATGAGTTAGAGTGATAATACTAAGAGTAGTGAGTATAGTAATTCTCATTCTATCGATCATATAAGCATAATATGGCTAATAATATGAGTTAGATTGATAATAATAAGGGTAATAAGTACAGTAATTGTCGTTCTCTCGATCATATAAGCATAATATGGCTAATAATATGAGTTAGATTGATAATACTAAGAGGAGTGAGTATAGTAATTGTCGTTCTATCGATCATATAAGCATAATATGGCTAATAATATGAGTTAGATTGATAATAATAAGAGTAGTGAGTATAGTAATTGTAGTTCTATCGATCATAACTGCATAATATGGTTAATAATATGAGTTAGAATGATAATAATAAGAGTAATAAGTATAGTAATTGTCGTTCTATCGATCATATCTGCATAATATGGTTAATAATATGAGTTAGATTGATAATGGTGAGTGTAATAAGTATAGTGAATGTCGTTCTATCGATCATATCAGCATAATATGGGTAATAATATGAGTTGGATTGATAATAATAAGAGTAAGGAGTATAGTAATTGTAGTTCTATCGATCATATAAGCATAATGTGGCTAATAATATGAGTCAGATTCATAATAATAAGAGTAATAAGTATAGTAATTGTCGTTCTATCGATCATATAAGCATAATATGGCTAATAATATGAGTTAGATTTATAATAATAAGAGTAATAAGTAGAGTAATTGTCGTTCTATCGATCATATAAGCACAATATGGCTAATAATATGAGTTAGATTGGTAATAGTAAGAGTAATCAGTATAGTAAATGTCGTGCTATCGATCATATCAGCATAATATGGGTAATAATATGAGTTGGATTGATAATAATAAGAGTAATGAGTATAGTAATTGTAGTTCTATCGATCATATAAACATAATATGGCTAATAATATGAGTTAGATTGATTATAATAAGAGTAATAAGTATAGTAATTGTCGTTCTATCGATCATATCTGCATAATATGGTTAATAATATGAGCTAGATTGATAATAATAAGAGTAATAAGTATTGTAATTGTCGTTCTATCGATCATATAAGCATAATATGGCTAATAATATGACTTAGATTGATAATAATAAGTGTAATAAGTATAGTAATTGTCGTTCTATCGATCATAATTGCATAATATGGTTAATAATATGAATTAGATTGATAATAATAAGAGCAATGAGTATAGTAATTGTCGTACTATCGATCATATAAGCATAATATGGCTAATAATATGAGTTAGATTGGTAAAAATAAGTGTAATAAGTATAGTAATTGTCGTTCTATCGATCATATCTGCATAATATGGTTAATAATATGAGTTAGATTGACAACAATAAGAGTAATGAGTATAGTAATTGTCGTACTATCGATCATATAAGCATAATATGGCTTATCATGTGAGTTAGATTGATAATAGTGAGTGCAATAAATATAGTAATTGTCGTTCTGTCGCTCATATAAGCACAATATGGCTAATAATATGAGTTAGATTGATAATAATAAGAGTAATAAGTATAGTAATTGTCGTTCTATAGATCATATAAGCATAATAGGGCTAATAATATGAGTTAGATTGATAATAATAAGAGTAATGAGTATAGTAATTGTCGTTCTATCGATCATATCTGCATAATATGGTTAATAATATGAGTTAGATTGATAACAGTGAGTGTAATAAATATAGTAATTGTCGTTCTATCGCTCATATAAGCACAATATGGCTAATAATATGAGTTAGATTCATAATAATAAGAGTAATAAGTATAGTAATTGTCATTCTATCGATCATATAAGCATAATATGGCTAATAATATGACTTAGATTGATAATAATAAGTGTAATAAGTATAGTCATTGTCGTTCTATCGATCATAATTGCATAATATGGTTAATAATATGAATTAGATTGATAATAATAAGAGCAATGAGTATAGTAATTGTCGTACAATCGATCATATAAGCATAATATGGCTAATAATATGAGTTAGATTGGTAATAATAAGTGTAATAAGTATAGTAATTGTCGTTCTATCGATCATATCTGCATAATATGGTTAATAATATGAGTTAGATTTATAATAGTGAGTGTAATAAGTATAGTGAATGTCGTTCTATCGATCATATCAGCATAATATGGGTAGTAATATGAGTTGGATTGATAATAATAAGAGTAATGAGTATAGTAATTGTAGTTCTATCGATCATATAAGCATAATGTGGCTAATAATATGAGTTGGGTTGATAAAAATAAGAATAATAAGTATAGTAATTGTCGTTATATCGATCATATAACCATAATATGGCTAATAGCATGAGTTAGATTGATAATAATAAGAGTAATGAGTATAGTAATTGTCGTTCTATCGATCATATCTGCATAATATGGTTAATAATATGAGTTAGATTGATAACAGTGAGTGTAATAAATATAGTAATTGTCGTTCTATCGCTCATATAAGCCCAATATGGCTAATAATATGAGTTAGATTCATAATAATAAGAGTAATAAGTATAGTAATTGTCGTTCTATCGATCGTTTAAGCATAATATGGCGAATAATATGAGTTGGGTTGATAAAAATAAGAATAATAAGTATAGTAATTGTCGTTCTATCGATCATATAAGCTATATATGGCTAATAATATGAGTTAGGTTGATAATAACAAGAGTAATAAGTATAGTAAATGTCGTGCTATCGATCATATCTGCATAATATGGTTAATAATATGAGTTAGATTGATAATAGTGAGTGTAATAAGTATAGTAATTGTCGTTCTGTCGATCATATTAGCATAATATGGTTAATAAAATGAGTTAGATTGATAATAATAAGAGTATTAAGTATAGTATTTGTCGTTCGATCGCTCATATAAGCACAATATGGCTAATAATATGAGTTAGATTGATAATAATAAGAGTAATGAGTATAGTAATTGTCGTTCTATCGATCATATCCGCATAATATGGTTAATAATATGAGTTAGATTGATAATAGTGAGTGTAATAAATATAGCAATTGTCGTTCTATCGCTCATATAAGCACAATATGGTTAATAATATGAGTTAGATTGATAATACTAAGAGGAGTGAGTATAGTAATTGTCGTTCTATCGATCATATTAGCATAATATGGCTAATAATATGAGTTAGATTGATAATAATAGGAGTAATGAGTATAGTAATTGTAGTTCTATCGATCATATCTGCATAATATGGTTAATAATATGAGTTAGAATGATAATAATAAGAGTAATAAGTATAGTAATTGTCGTTCTATCGATCATATCTGCATAATATGGTTAATAATATGAGTTAGATTGATAATAGTGAGTGTAATAAGTATAGTGAATGTCGTTCTATCGATCATATCAGCATAATATGGCTAATAATATGAGTTAAATTCATAATAATAAGAGTAATAAGTATAGTAATTGTCGTTCTATCGATCATATAAGCATAATATGGCTAATAATATGAGTTAGAGTGATAATACTAAGAGTAGTGAGTATAGTAATTCTCATTCTATCGATCATATAAGCATAATATGGCTAATAATATGAGTTAGATTGATAATAATAAGGGTAATAAGTATAGTAATTGTCGTTCTCTCGATCATATAAGCATAATATGGCTAATAATATGAGTTAGATTGATAATACTAAGAGGAGTGAGTATAGTAATTGTCGTTCTATCGATCATATAAGCATAATATGGCTAATAATATGAGTTAGATTGATAATAATAAGAGTAATGAGTATAGTAATTGTAGTTCTATCGATCATATCTGCATAATATGGTTAATAATATGAGTTAGAATGATAATAATAAGAGTAATAAGTATAGTAATTGTCGTTCTATCGATCATATCTGCATAATATGGTTAATAATATGAGTTAGATTGATAATGGTGAGTGTAATAAGTATAGTGAATGTCGTTCTATCGATCATATCAGCATAATATGGGTAATAATATGAGTTGGATTGATAATAATAAGAGTAATGAGTATAGTAATTGTAGTTCTATCGATCATATAAGCATAATGTGGCTAATAATATGAGTCAGATTCATAATAATAAGAGTAATAAGTATAGTAATTGTCGTTCTATCGATCATATAAGCACAATATGGCTAATAATATGAGTTAGATTGGTAATAATAAGAATAATAAGTATAGTAAATGTCGTGCTATCGATCATATCAGCATAATATGGGTAATAATATGAGTTGGATTGATAATAATAAGAGTAATGAGTATAGTAATTGTAGTTCTATCGATCATATAAGCATAATATGGCTAATAATATGAGTTAGATTGATAATAATAAGAGTAATAAGTATAGTAATTGTCGTTCTATCGATCATATAAGCATAATATGGCTAATAATATGAGTTAGATTTATAATAATAAGAGTAATAAGTATAGTAATTGTCGTTCTATCGATCATATAAGCACAATATGGCTAATAATATGAGTTAGATTGGTAATATAAAGAGTAATAAGTATAGTAAATGTCGTGCTATCGATCATATCAGCATAATATGGGTAATAATATGAGTTGGATTGATAATAATAAGAGTAATGAGTATAGTAACTGTAGTTCTATCGATCATATAAGCATAATATGGCTAATAATATGAGTTAGATTGATAATAATAAGAGTAATAAGTATAGTAATTGTCGTTCTATCGATCATATAAGCATAATATGGCTAATAATATGACTTAGATTGATAATAATAATTGTAATAAGTATAGTAATTGTCGTTCTATCGATCATAATTGCATAATATGGTTAATAATATGAATTAGATTGATAACAATAAGAGCAATGAGTATAGTAATTGTCGTACTATCGATCATATAAGCATAATATGGCTAATAATATGAGTTAGATTGGTAATAATAAGTGTAATAAGTATAGTAATTGTCGTTCTATCGATCATATCTGCATAATATGGTTAATAATATGAGTAAGATTTATAATAGTGAGTGTAATAAGTATAGTGAATGTCGTTCTATCGATCATATCAGCATAATATGGGTAGTAATATGAGTTGGATTGATAATAATAAGAGTAATGAGTATAGTAATTGTAGTTCTATCGATCATATTAGCATAATATGGCTAATAATATGAGTTAGATTGATAATAATAGGAGTAATGAGTATAGTAATTGTAGTTCTATCGATCATATCTGCATAATATGGTTAATAATATGAGTTAGAATGATAATAATAAGAGTAATAAGTATAGTAATTGTCGTTCTATCGATCATATCTGCATAATATGGTTAATAATATGAGTTAGATTGATAATAGTGAGTGTAATAAGTATAGTGAATGTCGTTCTATCGATCATATCAGCATAATATGGGTAATAATATGAGTTGGATTGATAATAATAAGAGTAATGAGTATAGTAATAGTAGTTCTATCGATCATATAAGCATCATGTGGCTAATAATATGAGTCAGATTCATAATAATAAGAGTAATAAGTATAGTAATTGTCGTTCTATCGATCATATAAGCATAATATGGCTAATAATATGAGTTAGATTTATAATAATAAGAGTAATAAGTATAGTAATTGTCGTTCTATCGATCATATAAGCACAATATGGCTAATAATAAGAGTTAGATTGATAATAATAAGAGTAATAAGTATAGCAATTGTCGTTCTATCGATCATATCTGCATAATATGGTTAATAATATGAGTTAGATTAATAATAGTGAGTGTAATAAATATAGTAATTGTCGTTCTATCGCTCATATAAGCACAATATGGTTAATAATATGAGTTAGATTGATAATAATAAGAGTAATAAGTATAGTAATTGTCGTTCTATCGATCATATATGCATAATATGGTTAATAATATGAGTTAGATTGATAATAGTGAGTGTAATAAGTATAGTGAATGTCGTTCTATCGATCATATCAGCATAATATGGCTAATAATATGAGTTAGATTCATAATAATAAGAGTAATAAGTATAGTAATTGTCGTTCTATCGATCATATAAGCATAATATGGCTAATAATATGAGTTAGAGTGATAATACTAAGAGTAGTGAGTATAGTAATTCTCATTCTATGTATCATATAAGCATAATATGGCTAATAATATGAGTTAGATTGATAATAATAAGGGTAATAAGTATAGTAATTGTCGTTCTCTCGATCATATAAGCATAATATGGCTAATAATATGAGTTAGATTGATAATACTAAGAGGAGTGAGTATAGTAATTGTCGTTCTATCGATCATGTAAGCATAATATGGCTAATAATATGAGTTAGATTGATAATAATAAGAGTAATGAGTATAGTAATTGTAGTTCTATCGATCATATCTGCATAATATGGTTAATAATATGAGTTAGAATGATAATAATAAGAGTAATAAGTATAGTAATTGTCGTTCTATCGATCATATCTGCATAATATGGTTAATAATATGAGTTAGATTGATAATGGTGAGTGTAATAAGTATAGTGAATGTCGTTCTATCGATCATATCAGCATAATATGGGTAATAATATGAGTTGGATTGATAATAATAAGAGTAATGAGTATAGTAATTGTAGTTCTATCGATCATATAAGCATAATGTGGCTAATAATATGAGTCAGATTCATAATAATAAGAGTAATAAGTATAGTAATTGTCGTTCTATCGATCATATAAGCATAATATGGCTAATAATATGAGTTAGATTTATAATAATAAGAGTAATAAGTATAGTAATTGTCGTTCTATCGATCATATAAGCACAATATGGCTAATAATATGAGTTAGATTGGTAATAATAAGAGTAATAAGTATAGTAAATGTCGTGCTATCGATCATATCTGCATAATATGGTTAATAATATGAGTTAGATTGATAATAGTGAGTGTAATAAGTATAGTAATTGTCGTTCTGTCGATCATATTGGCATAATATGGTTAATAAAATGAGTTAGATTGATAATAATAAGAGTATTAAGTATAGTATTTGTCGTTCTATCGATCATATAAGCACAATATGGCTAATAATATAAGTTAGATTGATAATAATAAGAGTCATAAGGATAGTAATTGTCGTTCTATCGATCATATCTGCATAATATGGTTAATAATATGAGTTAGATTAATAATAGTGAGTGTAATAAATATAGTAATTGTCGTTCTATCGCTCATATAAGCACAATATGGTTAATAATATGAGTTAGATTGGTAATAATAAGAGTAATAAGTATAGTAATTGTCGTTCTATCGATCATATATGCATAATATGGTTAATAATATGAGTTAGATTGATAATAGTGAGTGTAATAAGTATAGTGAATGTCGTTCTATCGATCATATCAGCATAATATTCCTAATAATATGAGTTAGATTCATAATAATAAGAGTAATAAGTATAGTAATTGTCGTTCTATCGATCATATAAGCATAATATGGCTAATAATATGAGTTAGAGTGATAATACTAAGAGTAGTGAGTATAGTAATTCTCATTCTATCGATCATATAAGCATAATATGGCTAATAATATGAGTTAGATTGATAATAATAAGGGTAATAAGTATAGTAATTGTCGTTCTCTCGATCATATAAGCATAATATGGCTAATAATATGAGTTAGATTGATAATACTAAGAGGAGTGAGTATAGTAATTGTCGTTCTATCGATCATGTAAGCATAATATGGCTAATAATATGAGTTAGATTGATAATAATAAGAGTAATGAGTATAGTAATTGTAGTTCTATCGATCATATCTGCATAATATGGTTAATAATATGAGTTAGAATGATAATAATAAGAGTAATAAGTATAGTAATTGTCGTTCTATCGATCATATCTGCATAATATGGTTAATAATATGAGTTAGATTGATAATGGTGAGTGTAATAAGTATAGTGAATGTCGTTCTATCGATCATATCAGCATAATATGGGTAATAATATGAGTTGGATTGATAATAATAAGAGTAATGAGTATAGTAATTGTAGTTCTATCGATCATATAAGCATAATGTGGCTAATAATATGAGTCAGATTCATAATAATAAGAGTAATAAGTATAGTAATTGTCGTTCTATCGATCATATAAGCATAATATGGCTAATAATATGAGTTAGATTTATAATAATAAGAGTAATAAGTATAGTAATTGTCGTTCTATCGATCATATAAGCACAATATGGCTAATAATATGAGTTAGATTGGTAATAATAAGAGTAATAAGTATAGTAAATTTCGTGCTATCGATCATATCTGCATAATATGGTTAATAATATGAGTTAGATTGATAATAGTGAGTGTAATAAGTATAGTAATTGTCGTTCTGTCGATCATATTGGCATAATATGGTTAATAAAATGAGTTAGATTGATAATAATAAGAGTATTAAGTATAGTATTTGTCGTTCTATCGATCATATAAGCACAATATAGCTAATAATATGAGTTAGATTGATAATAGTGAGTGTAATAAATATAGTAATTGTCGTTCTATCGCGCATATAAGCACAATATGGCTAATAATATGAGTTAGATTGATAATAATAAGAGTAATGAGTATAGTAATTGTCGTTCTATCGATCATATCCGCATAATATGGTTAATAATATGAGTTAGATTGATAATAGTGAGTGTAATAAATATAGTAATTGTCGTTCTATCGCTCATATAAGCACAATATGGTTAATAATATGAGTTAGATTGATAATACTAAGAGGAGTGAGTATAGTAATTGTCGTTCTATCGATCATATTAGCATAATATGGCTAATAATATGAGTTAGATTGATAATAATAGGAGTAATGAGTATAGTAATTGTAGTTCTATCGATCATATCTGCATAATATGGTTAATATATGAGTTAGAATGATAATAATAAGAGTAATAAGTATAGTAATTGTCGTTCTATCGATCATATCTGCATAATATGGTTAATAATATGAGTTAGATTGATAATAGTGAGTGTAATAAGTATAGTGAATGTCGTTCTATCGATCATATCAGCATAACATGGGTAATAATATGAGTTGGATTGATAATAATAAGAGTAATGAGTATAGTAATAGTAGTTCTATCGATCATATAAGCATAATGTGGCTAATAATATGAGTCAGATTCATAATAATAAGAGTAATAAGTATAGTAATTGTCGTTCTATCGATCATATAAGCATAATATGGCTAATAATATGACTTAGATTTATAATAATAAGAGTAATAAGTATAGTAATTGTCGTTCTATCGATCATATCTGCATAATATGGTTAATAATATGAGTTAGATTGATAATAATAAGAGTAATAAGTATAGTAATTGTCGTTCTATCGATCATGTAAGCATAATATGGCTAATAATATGAGTTAGATTGATAATAATAAGAGTAATGAGTATAGTAATTGTAGTTCTATCGATCATATCTGCATAATATGGTTAATAATATGAGTTAGAATGATAATAATAAGAGTAATAAGTATAGTAATTGTCGTTCTATCGATCATATCTGCATAATATGGTTAATAATATGAGTTAGATTGATAATGGTGAGTGTAATAAGTATAGTGAATGTCGTTCTATCGATCATATCAGCATAATATGGGTAATAATATGAGTTGGATTGATAATAATAAGAGTAATGAGTATAGTAATTGTAGTTCTATCGATCATATCAGCATAATGTGGCTAATAATATGAGTCAGATTCATAATAATAAGAGTAATGAGTATAGTAATTGTAGTTCTATCGATCATATAAGCATAATGTGGCTAATAATATGAGTCAGATTCATAATAATAAGAGTAATAAGTATAGTAATTGTCGTTCTATCGATCATATAAGCATAATATGGCTAATAATATGAGTTAGATTTATAATAATAAGAGTAATAAGTATAGTAATTGTCGTTCTATCGATCATATAAGCACAATATGGCTAATAATATGAGTTAGATTGGTAATAATAAGAGTAATAAGTATAGTAAATGTCGTGCTATCGATCATATCTGCATAATATGGTTAATAATATGAGTTAGATTGATAATAGTGAGTGTAATAAGTATAGTAATTGTCGTTCTGTCGATCATATTGGCATAATATGGTTAATAAAATGAGTTAGATTGATAATAATAAGAGTATTAAGTATAGTATTTGTCGTTCTATCGATCATATAAGCACAATATGGCTAATAATATGAGTTAGATTGATAATAGTGAGTGTAATAAATATAGTAATTGTCGTTCTATCGCGCATATAAGCACAATATGGCTAATAATATGAGTTAGATTGATAATAATAAGAGTAATGAGTATAGTAATTGTCGTTCTATCGATCATATCCGCATAATATGGTTAATAATATGAGTTAGATTGATAATAGTGAGTGTAATAAATATAGTAATTGTCGTTCTATCGCTCATATAAGCACAATATGGTTAATAATATGAGTTAGATTGATAATACTAAGAGGAGTGAGTATAGTAATTGTCGTTCTATCGATCATATTAGCATAATATGGCTAATAATATGAGTTAGATTGATAATAATAGGAGTAATGAGTATAGTAATTGTAGTTCTATCGATCATATCTGCATAATATGGTTAATAATATGAGTTAGAATGATAATAATAAGAGTAATAAGTATAGTAATTGTCGTTCTATCGATCATATCTGCATAATATGGTTAATAATATGAGTTAGATTGATAATAGTGAGTGTAATAAGTATAGTGAATGTCGTTCTATCGATCATATCAGCATAATATGGGTAATAATATGAGTTGGATTGATAATAATAAGAGTAATGAGTATAGTAATAGTAGTTCTATCGATCATATAAGCATAATGTGGCTAATAATATGAGTCAGATTCATAATAATAAGAGTAATAAGTATAGTAATTGTCGTTCTATCGATCATATAAGCATAATATGGCTAATAATATGAGTTAGATTTATAATAATAAGAGTAATAAGTATAGTAATTGTCGTTCTATCGATCATATAAGCACAATATGGCTAATAATATGAGTTAGATTGGTAATAATAAGAGTAATAAGTATAGTAAATGTCGTGCTATCGATCATATCTGCATAATATGGTTAATAATATGAGTTAGATAGATAATAGTGAGTGTAATAAGTATAGTAATTGTCGTTCTGTCGATCATATTGGCATAATATGGTTAATAAAATGAGTTAGATTGATAATAATAAGAGTATTAAGTATAGTATTTGTCGTTCTATCGATCATATAAGCACAATATGGCTAATAATATAAGTTAGATTGATAATAATAAGAGTCATAAGGATAGTAATTGTCGTTCTATCGATCATATCTGCATAATATGGTTAATAATATGAGTTAGATTAATAATAGTGAGTGTAATAAATATAGTAATTGTCGTTCTATCGCTCATATAAGCACAATATGGTTAATAATATGAGTTAGATTGGTAATAATAAGAGTAATAAGTATAGTAATTGTCGTTCTATCGATCATATATGCATAATATGGTTAATAATATGAGTTAGATTGATAATAGTGAGTGTAATAAGTATAGTGAATGTCGTTCTATCGATCATATCAGCATAATATTCCTAATAATATGAGTTAGATTCATAATAATAAGAGTAATAAGTATAGTAATTGTCGTTCTATCGATCATATAAGCATAATATGGCTAATAATATGAGTTAGAGTGATAATACTAAGAGTAGTGAGTATAGTAATTCTCATTCTATCGATCATATAAGCATAATATGGCTTATAATATGAGTTAGATTGATAATAATAAGGGTAATAAGTATAGTAATTGTCGTTCTCTCGATCATATAAGCATAATATGGTTAATAAAATGAGTTAGATTGATAATAATAAGAGTATTAAGTATAGTATTTGTCGTTCTATCGATCATATAAGCACAATATGGCTAATAATATGAGTTAGATTGATAATAGTGAGTGTAATAAATATAGTAATTGTCGTTCTATCGCGCATATAAGCACAATATGGCTAATAATATGAGTTAGATTGATAATAATAAGAGTAATGAGTATAGTAATTGTCGTTCTATCGATCATATCCGCATAATATGGTTAATAATATGAGTTAGATTGATAATAGTGAGTGTAATAAATATAGTAATTGTCGTTCTATCGCTCATATAAGCACAATATGGTTAATAATATGAGTTAGATTGATAATACTAAGAGGAGTGAGTATAGTAATTGTCGTTCTATCGATCATATAAGCATAATATGGCTAATAATATGAGTTAGATTGATAATAATAAGAGTAGTGAGTATAGTAATTGTAGTTCTATCGATCATAACTGCATAATATGGTTAATAATATGAGTTAGAATGATAATAATAAGAGTAATAAGTATAGTAATTGTCGTTCTATCGATCATATCTGCATAATATGGTTAATAATATGAGTTAGATTGATAATGGTGAGTGTAATAAGTATAGTGAATGTCGTTCTATCGATCATATCAGCATAATATGGGTAATAATATGAGTTGGATTGATAATAATAAGAGTAAGGAGTATAGTAATTGTAGTTCTATCGATCATATAAGCATAATGTGGCTAATAATATGAGTCAGATTCATAATAATAAGAGTAATAAGTATAGTAATTGTCGTTCTATCGATCATATAAGCATAATATGGCTAATAATATGAGTTAGATTTATAATAATAAGAGTAATAAGTATAGTAATTGTCGTTCTATCGATCATATAAGCACAATATGGCTAATAATATGAGTTAGATTGGTAATAGTAAGAGTAATCAGTATAGTAAATGTCGTGCTATCGATCATATCAGCATAACATGGGTAATAATATGAGTTGGATTGATAATAATAAGAGTAATGAGTATAGTAATTGTAGTTCTATCGATCATATAAACATAATATGGCTAATAATATGAGTTAGATTGATTATAATAAGAGTAATAAGTATAGTAATTGTCGTTCTATCGATCATATCTGCATAATATGGTTAATAATATGAGCTAGATTGATAATAATAAGAGTAATAAGTATAGTAATTGTCGTTCTATCGATCATATAAGCATAATATGGCTAATAATATGACTTAGATTGATAATAATAAGTGTAATAAGTATAGTAATTGTCGTTCTATCGATCATAATTGCATAATATGGTTAATAATATGAATTAGATTGATAATAATAAGAGCAATGAGTATAGTAATTGTCGTACTATCGATCATATAAGCATAATATGGCTAATAATATGAGTTAGATTGGTAAAAATAAGTGTAATAAGTATAGTAATTGTCGTTCTATCGATCATATCTGCATAATATGGTTAATAATATGAGTTAGATTGACAACAATAAGAGTAATGAGTATAGTAATTGTCGTACTATCGATCATATAAGCATAATATGGCTTATCATGTGAGTTAGATTGATAATAGTGAGTGCAATAAATATAGTAATTGTCGTTCTGTCGCTCATATAAGCACAATATGGCTAATAATATGAGTTAGATTGATAATAATAAGAGTAATAAGTATAGTAATTGTCGTTCTATCGATCATGTAAGCATAATATGGCTAATAATATGAGTTAGATTGATAATAATAAGAGTAATGAGTATAGTAATTGTAGTTCTATCGATCATATCTGCATAATATGGTTAATAATATGAGTTAGAATGATAATAATAAGAGTAATAAGTATAGTAATTGTCGTTCTATCGATCATATCTGCATAATATGGTTAATAATATGAGTTAGATTGATAATGGTGAGTGTAATAAGTATAGTGAATGTCGTTCTATCGATCATATCAGCATAATATGGGTAATAATATGAGTTGGATTGATAATAATAAGAGTAATGAGTATAGTAATTGTAGTTCTATCGATCATATAAGCATAATGTGGCTAATAATATGAGTCAGATTCATAATAATAAGAGTAATGAGTATAGTAATTGTAGTTCTATCGATCATATAAGCATAATGTGGCTAATAATATGAGTCAGATTCATAATAATAAGAGTAATAAGTATAGTAATTGTCGTTCTATCGATCATATAAGCATAATATGGCTAATAATATGAGTTAGATTTATAATAATAAGAGTAATAAGTATAGTAATTGTCGTTCTATCGATCATATAAGCACAATATGGCTAATAATATGAGTTAGATTGGTAATAATAAGAGTAATAAGTATAGTAAATGTCGTGCTATCGATCATATCTGCATAATATGGTTAATAATATGAGTTAGATTGATAATAGTGAGTGTAATAAGTATAGTAATTGTCGTTCTGTCGATCATATTGGCATAATATGGTTAATAAAATGAGTTAGATTGATAATAATAAGAGTATTAAGTATAGTATTTGTCGTTCTATCGATCATATAAGCACAATATGGCTAATAATATGAGTTAGATTGATAATAGTGAGTGTAATAAATATAGTAATTGTCGTTCTATCGCGCATATAAGCACAATATGGCTAATAATATGAGTTAGATTGATAATAATAAGAGTAATGAGTATAGTAATTGTCGTTCTATCGATCATATCCGCATAATATGGTTAATAATATGAGTTAGATTGATAATAGTGAGTGTAATAAATATAGTAATTGTCGTTCTATCGCTCATATAAGCACAATATGGTTAATAATATGAGTTAGATTGATAATACTAAGAGGAGTGAGTATAGTAATTGTCGTTCTATCGATCATATTAGCATAATATGGCTAATAATATGAGTTAGATTGATAATAATAGGAGTAATGAGTATAGTAATTGTAGTTCTATCGATCATATCTGCATAATATGGTTAATAATATGAGTTAGAATGATAATAATAAGAGTAATAAGTATAGTAATTGTCGTTCTATCGATCATATCTGCATAATATGGTTAATAATATGAGTTAGATTGATAATAGTGAGTGTAATAAGTATAGTGAATGTCGTTCTATCGATCATATCAGCATAATATGGGTAATAATATGAGTTGGATTGATAATAATAAGAGTAATGAGTATAGTAATAGTAGTTCTATCGATCATATAAGCATAATGTGGCTAATAATATGAGTCAGATTCATAATAATAAGAGTAATAAGTATAGTAATTGTCGTTCTATCGATCATATAAGCATAATATGGCTAATAATATGAGTTAGATTTATAATAATAAGAGTAATAAGTATAGTAATTGTCGTTCTATCGATCATATCTGCATAA